>NW_026967782.1:0-180801 GCF_028390025.1 Pseudophryne corroboree | reverse complement strand
AGCTGCGCATTGGAAAATTCAGGGCTATGTCGTGTAGATGATGGCCTAACAGGAGGCTTTAAAATTTTCTTTCTAGTTTCCTTCGTTTGGGAGAAAAATGCAATGGTACAAGAAAGCTTTTCCTTGCCAATATCTCTCTTTTGCAAAGAGCTGCGCATTGGAAAATTCAGGGCTATGTCGTGTAGATGATGGCCTAACAGGAGGCTTTAAAATTTTCTTTCTAGTGTCCTTCGTTTGGGAGAAAAATGCAAAGGTACAAGACAGCTTTTCCTTGCCAATATCTCTCTTTTGCAAAGAGCTACGCATTGGAAAATTCAGGGCTATGTCGTGTAGATGATGGCCTAACAGGAGGCTTTAACATTTTCTTTCTAGTGACCTTCGTTTGGGAGAAAAATGCAAAGGTACAAGACAGCTTTTCCTTGCCAATATCTCTCTTTTGCAAAGAGCTGCGCATTGGAAAATTCAGGGCTATGTCGTGTAGATGATGGCCTAACAGGAGGCTTTAAAATTTTAATTCTAGTGTCCTTCGTTTGGGAGAAAAATGCAAAGGTACAAGACAGCTTTTCCTTGCCAATATCTCTCTTTTGCAAAGAGCTGCGCATTGGAAAATTCAGGGCTATGTCGTGTAGATGATGGCCTAACAGGAGGCTTTAACATTTTCTTTCTAGTGTCCTTCGTTTGGGAGAAAAATGCAATGGTACAAGACAGCTTTTCCTTGCCAATATCTCTCTTTTGCAAAGAGCTGCGCATTGGAAAATTCAGGGCTATGTCGTGTAGATGATGGCCTAACAGGAGGCTTTAAAATTTTCTTTCTAGTGTCCTTCGTTTGGGAGAAAAATGCAAAGGTACAAGACAGCTTTTCCTTGCCAATATCTCTCTTTTGCAAAGAGCTGCGCATTGGAAAATTCAGGGCTATATCGTGTAGATGATGGCCTAACAGGAGGCTTTAAAATTTTAATTCTAGTGTCCTTCGTTTGGGAGAAAAATGCAAAGGTACAAGACAGCTTTTCCTTGCCAATATCTCTCTTTTGCAAAGAGCTGCGCATTGGAAAATTCATGGCTATGCCGTGTAGATGATGGCCTAACAGGAGGCTTTAAAATTTTAATTCTAGTGTCCTTCGTTTGGGAGAAAAATGCAATGGTACAAGACAGCTTTTCCTTGCCAATATCTCTCTTTTGCAAAGAGCTGCGCATTGGGAAATTCAGGGCTATGTCGTGTAGATGATGGCCTAACAGGAGGCTTTAAAATTTTCTTTCTAGTGTCCTTCGTTTGGGAGAAAAATGCAAAGGTACAAGACAGCTTTTCCTTGCCAATATCTCTCGTTTGCAAAGAGCTGCGCATTGGAAAATTCGGGGCTATATCGTGTAGATGATGGCCTAACAGGAGGCTTTAAAATTTTAATTCTAGTGTCCTTCGTTTGGGAGAAAAATGCAATGGTACAAGACAGCTTTTCCTTGCCAATATCTCTCTTTTGCAAAGAGCTGCGCATTGGAAAATTCAGGGCTATGTCGTGTAGATGATGGCCTAACAGGAGGCTTTAAAATTTTCTTTCTAGTGTCCTTCGTTTGGGAGAAAAATGCAAAGGTACAAGACAGCTTTTCCTTGCCAATATCTCTCGTTTGCAAAGAGCTGCGCATTGGAAAATTCAGGGCTATATCGTGTAGATGATGGTCTAACAGGAGGCTTTAAAATTTTAATTCTAGTGTCCTTCGTTTGGGAGAAAAATGCAAAGGTACAAGACAGCTTTTCCTTGCCAATATCTCTCTTTTGCAAAGAGCTGCGCATTGGGAAATTCAGGGCTATGTCGTGTAGATGATGGCCTAACAGGAGGCTTTAAAATTTTCTTTCTAGTGTCCTTCGTTTGGGAGAAAAATGCAAAGGTACAAGACAGCTTTTCCTTGCCAATATCTCTCGTTTGCAAAGAGCTGCGCATTGGAAAATTCGGGGCTATATCGTGTAGATGATGGCCTAACAGGAGGCTTTAAAATTTTAATTCTAGTGTCCTTCGTTTGGGAGAAAAATGCAATGGTACAAGACAGCTTTTCCTTGCCAATATCTCTCTTTTGCAAAGAGCTGCGCATTGGAAAATTCAGGGCTATGTCGTGTAGATGATGGTCTAACAGGAGGCTTTAAAATTTTCTTTCTAGTGTCCTTCGTTTGGGAGAAAAATGCAATGGTACAAGACAGCTTTTCCTTGCCAATATCTCTCTTTTGCAAAGAGCTGCGCATTGGAAAATTCAGGGCTAGGTCGTGTAGATGATGGCCTAACAGGAGGCTTTAACATTTTCTTTCTAGTGTCCTTCGTTTGGGAGAAAAATGCAATGGTACAAGACAGCTTTTCCTTGCCAATATCTCTCGTTTGCAAAGAGCTGCGCATTGGAAAATTCAGGGCTATGTCGTGTAGATGATGGCCTAACAGGAGGCTTTAAAATTTTCTTTCTAGTGTCCTTCGTTTGGGAGAAAAATGCAAAGGTACAAGACAGCTTTTCATTGCCAATATCTCTCGTTTGCAAAAAGCTGCGCATTGGAAAATTCAGGGCTATATCGTGTAGATGATGGCCTAACAGGAGGCTTTAAAATTTTAATTCTAGTGTCCTTCGTTTGGGAGAAAAATGCAATGGTACAAGACAGCTTTTCCTTGCCAATATCTCTCTTTTGCAAAGAGCTGCGCATTGGAAAATTCAGGGCTATGTCGTGTAGATGATGGTCTAACAGGAGGCTTTAAAATTTTCTTTCTAGTGTCCTTCGTTTGGGAGAAAAATGCAATGGTACAAGACAGCTTTTCCTTGCCAATATCTCTCTTTTGCAAAGAGCTGCGCATTGGAAAATTCAGGGCTATGTCGTGTAGATGATGGCCTAACAGGAGGCTTTAAAATTTTCTTTCTAGTGTCCTTCGTTTGGGAGAAAAATGCAAAGGTACAAGACAGCTTTTCCTTGCCAATATCTCTCTTTTGCAAAGAGCTGCGCATTGGAAAATTCAGGGCTATATCGTGTAGATGATGGCCTAACAGGAGGCTTTAAAATTTTAATTCTAGTGTCCTTCGTTTGGGAGAAAAATGCAAAGGTACAAGACAGCTTTTCCTTGCCAATATCTCTCTTTTGCAAAGAGCTGCGCATTGGAAAATTCATGGCTATGCCGTGTAGATGATGGTCTAACAGGAGGCTTTAAAATGTTCTTTCTAGTGTCCTTCGTTTGGGAGAAAAATGCAAAGGTACAAGACAGCTTTTCCTTGCCAATATCTCTCGTTTGCAAAGAGCTGCGCATTGGAAAATTCAGGGCTATATCGTGTAGATGATGGCCTAACAGGAGGCTTTAAAATTTTAATTCTAGTGTCCTTCGTTTGGGAGAAAAATGCAATGGTACAAGACAGCTTTTCCTTGCCAATATCTCTCTTTTGCAAAGAGCTGCGCATTGGAAAATTCAGGGCTATGTCGTGTAGATGATGGTCTAACAGGAGGCTTTAAAATTTTATTTCTAGTGTCCTTCGTTTGGGAGAAAAATGCAATGGTACAAGACAGCTTTTCCTTGCCAATATCTCTCTTTTGCAAAGAGCTGCGCATTGGAAAATTCAGGGCTATGTCGTGTAGATGATGGCCTAACAGGAGGCTTTAAAATTTTCTTTCTTGTGTCCTTCGTTTGGGAGAAAAATGCAAAGGTACAAGACAGCTTTTCCTTGCCAATATCTCTCGTTTGCAAAGAGCTGCGCATTGGAAAATTCAGGGCTATATCGTGTAGATGATGGCCTAACAGGAGGCTATAAAATTCTAATTCTAGTGTCCTTCGTTTGGGAGAAAAATGCAATGGTACAAGACAGCTTTTCCTTGCCAATATCTCTCTTTTGCAAAGAGCTGCGCATTGGAAAATTCAGGGCTATGTCGTGTAGATGATGGTCTAACAGGAGGCTTTAAAATTTTCTTTCTAGTGTCCTTCGTTTGGGAGAAAAATGCAAAGGTACAAGACAGCTTTTCCTTGCCAATATCTCTCTTTTGCAAAGAGCTGCGCATTGGAAAATTCAGGGCTATGTCGTGTAGATGATGGTCTAACAGGAGGCTTTAAAATTTTCTTTCTAGTGTCCTTCGTTTGGGAGAAAAATGCAAAGGTACAAGACAGCTTTTCCTTGCCAATATCTCTCTTTTGCAAAGAGCTGCGCATTGGAAAATTCATGGCTATGCCGTGTAGATGATGGTCTAACAGGAGGCTTTAAAATTTTCTTTCTAGTGTCCTTCGTTTGGGAGAAAAATGCAATGGTACAAGACCGCTTTTCCTTGCCAATATCTCTCTTTTGCAAAGAGCTGCGCATTGGAAAATTCAGGGCTATATCGTGTAGATGATGGCCTAACAGGAGGCTTTAAAATTTTAATTCTAGTGTCCTTCGTTTGGGAGCAAAATGCAAAGGTACAAGACAGCTTTTCCTTGCCAATATCTCTATTTTGCAAAGAGCTGCGCATTGGAAAATTCAGGGCTATGTCGTGTAGATGATGGCCTAACAGGAGGCTTTAAAATTTTCTTTCTAGTGTCCTTCGTTTGGGAGAAAAATGCAAAGGTACAAGACAGCTTTTCCTTGCCAATATCTCTCTTTTGCAACAAAGAGCTACGCATTGGAAAATTCAGGGCTATGTCGTGTAGATGATGGCCTAACAGGAGGCTTTAAAATTTTCTTTCTAGTGTCCTTCGTTTAGGAGAAAAATGCAAAGGTACAAGACAGCTTTTCCTTGCCAATATCTCTCTTTTGCAAAGATCTACGCATTGGAAAATTCAGGGCTATGTCGTGTAGATGATGGTCTAACAGGAGGCTTTAAAATTTTCTTTCTAGTGTCCTTCGTTTGGGAGAAAAATGCAATGGTACAAGACAGCTTTTCCTTGCCAATATCTCTCTTTTGCAAAGAGCTGCGCATTGGAAAATTCAGGGCTATGTCGTGTAGATGATGGTCTAACAGGAGGCTTTAAAATTTTAATTCTAGTGTCCTTCGTTTGGGAGAAAAATGCAATGGTACAAGAAAGCTTTTCCTTGCCAATATCTCTCTTTTGCAAAGAGCTGCGCATTGGAAAATTCAGGGCTATGTCGTGTAGATGATGGCCTAACAGGAGGCTTTAAAATTTTCTTTCTAGTGTCCTTCGTTTGGGAGAAAAATGCAAAGGTACAAGACAGCTTTTCCTTGCCAATATCTCTCTTTTGCAAAGAGCTACGCATTGGAAAATTCAGGGCTATGTCGTGTAGATGATGGTCTAACAGGAGGCTTTAAAATTTTCTTTCTAGTGTCCTTCGTTTGGGAGAAAAATGCAATGGTACAAGACAGCTTTTCCTTGCCAATATCTCTCTTTTGCAAAGAGCTGCGCATTGGAAAATTCAGGGCTATGTCGTGTAGATGATGGCCTAACAGGAGGCTTTAAAATTTTCTTTCTAGTGTCCTTCGTTTGGGAGAAAAATGCAAAGGTACAAGACAGCTTTTCCTTGCCAATATCTCTCGTTTGCAAAAAGCTGCGCATTGGAAAATTCAGGGCTATATCGTGTAGATGATGGCCTAACAGGAGGCTTTAAAATTTTATTTCTAGTGTCCTTCGTTTGGGAGAAAAATGCAATGGTACGAGACAGCTTTTCCTTGCCAATATCTCTCTTTTGCAAAGAGCTGCGCATTGGAAAATTCAGGGCTATGTCGTGTAGATGATGGCCTAACAGGAGGCTTTAAAATTTTCTTTCTTGTGTCCTACGTTTGGGAGAAAAATGCAAAGGTACAAGACAGCTTTTCCTTGCCAATATCTCTCGTTTGCAAAGAGCTGCGCATAGGAAAATTCAGGGCTATATCGTGTAGATGATGGCCTAACAGGAGGCTTTAAAATTCTAATTCTAGTGTCCTTCGTTTGGGAGAAAAATGCAATGGTACAAGACAGCTTTTCCTTGCCAATATCTCTCTTTTGCAAAGAGCTGCGCATTGGAAAATTCAGGGCTATGTCGTGTAGATGATGGTCTAACAGGAGGCTTTAAAATTTTCTTTCTAGTGTCCTTCGTTTGGGAGAAAAATGCAAAGGTACAAGACAGCTTTTCCTTGCCAATATCTCTCTTTTGCAAAGAGCTGCGCATTGGAAAATTCATGGCTATGCCGTGTAGATGATGGTCTAACAGGAGGCTTTAAAATTTTCTTTCTAGTGTCCTTCGTTTGGGAGAAAAATGCAATGGTACAAGACCGCTTTTCCTTGCCAATATCTCTCTTTTGCAAAGAGCTGCGCATTGGAAAATTCAGGGCTATATCGTGTAGATGATGGCCTAACAGGAGGCTTTAAAATTTTAATTCTAGTGTCCTTCGTTTGGGAGCAAAATGCAAAGGTACAAGACAGCTTTTCCTTGCCAATATCTCTATTTTGCAAAGAGCTGCGCATTGGAAAATTCAGGGCTATGTCGTGTAGATGATGGCCTAACAGGAGGCTTTAAAATTTTCTTTCTAGTTTCCTTCGTTTGGGAGAAAAATGCAATGGTACAAGAAAGCTTTTCCTTGCCAATATCTCTCTTTTGCAAAGAGCTGCGCATTGGAAAATTCAGGGCTATGTCGTGTAGATGATGGCCTAACAGGAGGCTTTAAAATTTTCTTTCTAGTGTCCTTCGTTTGGGAGAAAAATGCAAAGGTACAAGACAGCTTTTCCTTGCCAATATCTCTCTTTTGCAAAGAGCTACGCATTGGAAAATTCAGGGCTATGTCGTGTAGATGATGGCCTAACAGGAGGCTTTAACATTTTCTTTCTAGTGACCTTCGTTTGGGAGAAAAATGCAAAGGTACAAGACAGCTTTTCCTTGCCAATATCTCTCTTTTGCAAAGAGCTGCGCATTGGAAAATTCAGGGCTATGTCGTGTAGATGATGGCCTAACAGGAGGCTTTAAAATTTTAATTCTAGTGTCCTTCGTTTGGGAGAAAAATGCAAAGGTACAAGACAGCTTTTCCTTGCCAATATCTCTCTTTTGCAAAGAGCTGCGCATTGGAAAATTCAGGGCTATGTCGTGTAGATGATGGCCTAACAGGAGGCTTTAACATTTTCTTTCTAGTGTCCTTCGTTTGGGAGAAAAATGCAATGGTACAAGACAGCTTTTCCTTGCCAATATCTCTCTTTTGCAAAGAGCTGCGCATTGGAAAATTCAGGGCTATGTCGTGTAGATGATGGCCTAACAGGAGGCTTTAAAATTTTCTTTCTAGTGTCCTTCGTTTGGGAGAAAAATGCAAAGGTACAAGACAGCTTTTCCTTGCCAATATCTCTCTTTTGCAAAGAGCTGCGCATTGGAAAATTCAGGGCTATATCGTGTAGATGATGGCCTAACAGGAGGCTTTAAAATTTTAATTCTAGTGTCCTTCGTTTGGGAGAAAAATGCACAGGTACAAGACAGCTTTTCCTTGCCAATATCTCTCTTTTGCAAAGAGCTGCGCATTGGAAAATTCATGGCTATGCCGTGTAGATGATGGTCTAACAGGAGGCTTTAAAATGTTCTTTCTAGTGTCCTTCGTTTGGGAGAAAAATGCAAAGGTACAAGACAGCTTTTCCTTGCCAATATCTCTCGTTTGCAAAGAGCTGCGCATTGGAAAATTCAGGGCTATATCGTGTAGATGATGGCCTAACAGGAGGCTTTAAAATTTTAATTCTAGTGTCCTTCGTTTGGGAGAAAAATGCAATGGTACAAGACAGCTTTTCCTTGCCAATATCTCTCTTTTGCAAAGAGCTGCGCATTGGGAAATTCAGGGCTATGTCGTGTAGATGATGGCCTAACAGGAGGCTTTAAAATTTTCTTTCTAGTGTCCTTCGTTTGGGAGAAAAATGCAAAGGTACAAGACAGCTTTTCCTTGCCAATATCTCTCGTTTGCAAAGAGCTGCGCATTGGAAAATTCGGGGCTATATCGTGTAGATGATGGCCTAACAGGAGGCTTTAAAATTTTAATTCTAGTGTCCTTCGTTTGGGAGAAAAATGCAATGGTACAAGACAGCTTTTCCTTGCCAATATCTCTCTTTTGCAAAGAGCTGCGCATTGGAAAATTCAGGGCTATGTCGTGTAGATGATGGTCTAACAGGAGGCTTTAAAATTTTCTTTCTAGTGTCCTTCGTTTGGGAGAAAAATGCAATGGTACAAGACAGCTTTTCCTTGCCAATATCTCTCTTTTGCAAAGAGCTGCGCATTGGAAAATTCAGGGCTAGGTCGTGTAGATGATGGCCTAACAGGAGGCTTTAACATTTTCTTTCTAGTGTCCTTCGTTTGGGAGAAAAATGCAATGGTACAAGACAGCTTTTCCTTGCCAATATCTCTCGTTTGCAAAGAGCTGCGCATTGGAAAATTCAGGGCTATGTCGTGTAGATGATGGCCTAACAGGAGGCTTTAAAATTTTCTTTCTAGTGTCCTTCGTTTGGGAGAAAAATGCAAAGGTACAAGACAGCTTTTCATTGCCAATATCTCTCGTTTGCAAAAAGCTGCGCATTGGAAAATTCAGGGCTATATCGTGTAGATGATGGCCTAACAGGAGGCTTTAAAATTTTAATTCTAGTGTCCTTCGTTTGGGAGAAAAATGCAATGGTACAAGACAGCTTTTCCTTGCCAATATCTCTCTTTTGCAAAGAGCTGCGCATTGGAAAATTCAGGGCTATGTCGTGTAGATGATGGTCTAACAGGAGGCTTTAAAATTTTCTTTCTAGTGTCCTTCGTTTGGGAGAAAAATGCAATGGTACAAGACAGCTTTTCCTTGCCAATATCTCTCTTTTGCAAAGAGCTGCGCATTGGAAAATTCAGGGCTATGTCGTGTAGATGATGGCCTAACAGGAGGCTTTAAAATTTTCTTTCTAGTGTCCTTCGTTTGGGAGAAAAATGCAAAGGTACAAGACAGCTTTTCCTTGCCAATATCTCTCTTTTGCAAAGAGCTGCGCATTGGAAAATTCAGGGCTATATCGTGTAGATGATGGCCTAACAGGAGGCTTTAAAATTTTAATTCTAGTGTCCTTCGTTTGGGAGAAAAATGCAAAGGTACAAGACAGCTTTTCCTTGCCAATATCTCTCTTTTGCAAAGAGCTGCGCATTGGAAAATTCATGGCTATGCCGTGTAGATGATGGTCTAACAGGAGGCTTTAAAATGTTCTTTCTAGTGTCCTTCGTTTGGGAGAAAAATGCAATGGTACAAGACAGCTTTTCCTTGCCAATATCTCTCTTTTGCAAAGAGCTGCGCATTGGAAAATTCAGGGCTATGTCGTGTAGATGATGGCCTAACAGGAGGCTTTAAAATTTTCTTTCTAGTGTCCTTCGTTTGGGAGAAAAATGCAAAGGTACAAGACAGCTTTTCCTTGCCAATATCTCTCTTTTGCAAAGAGCTGCGCATTGGAAAATTCAGGGCTATATCGTGTAGATGATGGCCTAACAGGAGGCTTTAAAATTTTAATTCTAGTGTCCTTCGTTTGGGAGAAAAATGCAAAGGTACAAGACAGCTTTTCCTTGCCAATATCTCTCTTTTGCAAAGAGCTGCGCATTGGAAAATTCATGGCTATGCCGTGTAGATGATGGTCTAACAGGAGGCTTTAAAATGTTCTTTCTAGTGTCCTTCGTTTGGGAGAAAAATGCAAAGGTACAAGACAGCTTTTCCTTGCCAATATCTCTCGTTTGCAAAGAGCTGCGCATTGGAAAATTCAGGGCTATATCGTGTAGATGATGGCCTAACAGGAGGCTTTAAAATTTTAATTCTAGTGTCCTTCGTTTGGGAGAAAAATGCAATGGTACAAGACAGCTTTTCCTTGCCAATATCTCTCTTTTGCAAAGAGCTGCGCATTGGAAAATTCAGGGCTATGTCGTGTAGATGATGTTCTAACAGGAGGCTTTAAAATTTTATTTCTAGTGTCCTTCGTTTGGGAGAAAAATGCAATGGTACAAGACAGCTTTTCCTTGCCAATATCTCTCTTTTGCAAAGAGCTGCGCATTGGAAAATTCAGGGCTATGTCGTGTAGATGATGGCCTAACAGGAGGCTTTAAAATTTTCTTTCTTGTGTCCTTCGTTTGGGAGAAAAATGCAAAGGTACAAGACAGCTTTTCCTTGCCAATATCTCTCGTTTGCAAAGAGCTGCGCATTGGAAAATTCAGGGCTATATCGTGTAGATGATGGCCTAACAGGAGGCTATAAAATTCTAATTCTAGTGTCCTTCGTTTGGGAGAAAAATGCAATGGTACAAGACAGCTTTTCCTTGCCAATATCTCTCTTTTGCAAAGAGCTGCGCATTGGAAAATTCAGGGCTATGTCGTGTAGATGATGGTCTAACAGGAGGCTTTAAAATTTTCTTTCTAGTGTCCTTCGTTTGGGAGAAAAATGCAAAGGTACAAGACAGCTTTTCCTTGCCAATATCTCTCTTTTGCAAAGAGCTGCGCATTGGAAAATTCAGGGCTATGTCGTGTAGATGATGGTCTAACAGGAGGCTTTAAAATTTTCTTTCTAGTGTCCTTCGTTTGGGAGAAAAATGCAAAGGTACAAGACAGCTTTTCCTTGCCAATATCTCTCTTTTGCAAAGAGCTGCGCATTGGAAAATTCATGGCTATGCCGTGTAGATGATGGTCTAACAGGAGGCTTTAAAATTTTCTTTCTAGTGTCCTTCGTTTGGGAGAAAAATGCAATGGTACAAGACCGCTTTTCCTTGCCAATATCTCTCTTTTGCAAAGAGCTGCGCATTGGAAAATTCAGGGCTATATCGTGTAGATGATGGCCTAACAGGAGGCTTTAAAATTTTAATTCTAGTGTCCTTCGTTTGGGAGCAAAATGCAAAGGTACAAGACAGCTTTTCCTTGCCAATATCTCTATTTTGCAAAGAGCTGCGCATTGGAAAATTCAGGGCTATGTCGTGTAGATGATGGCCTAACAGGAGGCTTTAAAATTTTCTTTCTAGTTTCCTTCGTTTGGGAGAAAAATGCAATGGTACAAGAAAGCTTTTCCTTGCCAATATCTCTCTTTTGCAAAGAGCTGCGCATTGGAAAATTCAGGGCTATGTCGTGTAGATGATGGCCTAACAGGAGGCTTTAAAATTTTCTTTCTAGTGTCCTTCGTTTGGGAGAAAAATGCAAAGGTACAAGACAGCTTTTCCTTGCCAATATCTCTCGTTTGCAAAGAGCTGCGCATTGGAAAATTCGGGGCTATATCGTGTAGATGATGGCCTAACAGGAGGCTTTAAAATTTTAATTCTAGTGTCCTTCGTTTGGGAGAAAAATGCAATGGTACAAGACAGCTTTTCCTTGCCAATATCTCTCTTTTGCAAAGAGCTGCGCATTGGAAAATTCAGGGCTATGTCGTGTAGATGATGGCCTAACAGGAGGCTTTAAAATTTTCTTTCTAGTGTCCTTCGTTTGGGAGAAAAATGCAAAGGTACAAGACAGCTTTTCCTTGCCAATATCTCTCGTTTGCAAAGAGCTGCGCATTGGAAAATTCAGGGCTATATCGTGTAGATGATGGTCTAACAGGAGGCTTTAAAATTTTAATTCTAGTGTCCTTCGTTTGGGAGAAAAATGCAAAGGTACAAGACAGCTTTTCCTTGCCAATATCTCTCTTTTGCAAAGAGCTGCGCATTGGGAAATTCAGGGCTATGTCGTGTAGATGATGGCCTAACAGGAGGCTTTAAAATTTTCTTTCTAGTGTCCTTCGTTTGGGAGAAAAATGCAAAGGTACAAGACAGCTTTTCCTTGCCAATATCTCTCGTTTGCAAAGAGCTGCGCATTGGAAAATTCGGGGCTATATCGTGTAGATGATGGCCTAACAGGAGGCTTTAAAATTTTAATTCTAGTGTCCTTCGTTTGGGAGAAAAATGCAATGGTACAAGACAGCTTTTCCTTGCCAATATCTCTCTTTTGCAAAGAGCTGCGCATTGGAAAATTCAGGGCTATGTCGTGTAGATGATGGTCTAACAGGAGGCTTTAAAATTTTCTTTCTAGTGTCCTTCGTTTGGGAGAAAAATGCAATGGTACAAGACAGCTTTTCCTTGCCAATATCTCTCTTTTGCAAAGAGCTGCGCATTGGAAAATTCAGGGCTAGGTCGTGTAGATGATGGCCTAACAGGAGGCTTTAACATTTTCTTTCTAGTGTCCTTCGTTTGGGAGAAAAATGCAATGGTACAAGACAGCTTTTCCTTGCCAATATCTCTCGTTTGCAAAGAGCTGCGCATTGGAAAATTCAGGGCTATATCGTGTAGATGATGGCCTAACAGGAGGCTTTAAAATTTTAATTCTAGTGTCCTTCGTTTGGGAGAAAAATGCAATGGTACAAGAAAGCTTTTCCTTGCCAATATCTCTCTTTTGCAAAGAGCTGCGCATTGGAAAATTCAGGGCTATGTCGTGTAGATGATGGCCTAACAGGAGGCTTTAAAATTTTCTTTCTAGTGTCCTTCGTTTAGGAGAAAAATGCAAAGGTACAAGACAGCTTTTCCTTGCCAATATCTCTCTTTTGCAAAGATCTACGCATTGGAAAATTCAGGGCTATGTCGTGTAGATGATGGTCTAACAGGAGGCTTTAAAATTTTCTTTCTAGTGTCCTTCGTTTGGGAGAAAAATGCAATGGTACAAGACAGCTTTTCCTTGCCAATATCTCTCTTTTGCAAAGAGCTGCGCATTGGAAAATTCAGGGCTATGTCGTGTAGATGATGGCCTAACAGGAGGCTTTAAAATTTTCTTTCTAGTGTCCTTCGTTTGGGAGAAAAATGCAAAGGTACAAGACAGCTTTTCATTGCCAATATCTCTCGTTTGCAAAAAGCTGCGCATTGGAAAATTCAGGGCTATATCGTGTAGATGATGGCCTAACAGGAGGCTTTAAAATTTTAATTCTAGTGTCCTTCGTTTGGGAGAAAAATGCAATGGTACAAGACAGCTTTTCCTTGCCAATATCTCTCTTTTGCAAAGAGCTGCGCATTGGAAAATTCAGGGCTATGTCGTGTAGATGATGGTCTAACAGGAGGCTTTAAAATTTTCTTTCTAGTGTCCTTCGTTTGGGAGAAAAATGCAATGGTACAAGACAGCTTTTCCTTGCCAATATCTCTCTTTTGCAAAGAGCTGCGCATTGGAAAATTCAGGGCTATGTCGTGTAGATGATGGCCTAACAGGAGGCTTTAAAATTTTCTTTCTAGTGTCCTTCGTTTGGGAGAAAAATGCAAAGGTACAAGACAGCTTTTCCTTGCCAATATCTCTCTTTTGCAAAGAGCTGCGCATTGGAAAATTCAGGGCTATATCGTGTAGATGATGGCCTAACAGGAGGCTTTAAAATTTTAATTCTAGTGTCCTTCGTTTGGGAGAAAAATGCAAAGGTACAAGACAGCTTTTCCTTGCCAATATCTCTCTTTTGCAAAGAGCTGCGCATTGGAAAATTCATGGCTATGCCGTGTAGATGATGGTCTAACAGGAGGCTTTAAAATGTTCTTTCTAGTGTCCTTCGTTTGGGAGAAAAATGCAAAGGTACAAGACAGCTTTTCCTTGCCAATATCTCTCGTTTGCAAAGAGCTGCGCATTGGAAAATTCAGGGCTATATCGTGTAGATGATGGCCTAACAGGAGGCTTTAAAATTTTAATTCTAGTGTCCTTCGTTTGGGAGAAAAATGCAATGGTACAAGACAGCTTTTCCTTGCCAATATCTCTCTTTTGCAAAGAGCTGCGCATTGGAAAATTCAGGGCTATGTCGTGTAGATGATGGTCTAACAGGAGGCTTTAAAATTTTATTTCTAGTGTCCTTCGTTTGGGAGAAAAATGCAATGGTACAAGACAGCTTTTCCTTGCCAATATCTCTCTTTTGCAAAGAGCTGCGCATTGGAAAATTCAGGGCTATGTCGTGTAGATGATGGCCTAACAGGAGGCTTTAAAATTTTCTTTCTTGTGTCCTTCGTTTGGGAGAAAAATGCAAAGGTACAAGACAGCTTTTCCTTGCCAATATCTCTCGTTTGCAAAGAGCTGCGCATTGGAAAATTCAGGGCTATATCGTGTAGATGATGGCCTAACAGGAGGCTATAAAATTCTAATTCTAGTGTCCTTCGTTTGGGAGAAAAATGCAATGGTACAAGACAGCTTTTCCTTGCCAATATCTCTCTTTTGCAAAGATCTGCGCATTGGAAAATTCAGGGCTATGTCGTGTAGATGATGGTCTAACAGGAGGCTTTAAAATTTTCTTTCTAGTGTCCTTCGTTTGGGAGAAAAATGCAAAGGTACAAGACAGCTTTTCCTTGCCAATATCTCTCTTTTGCAAAGAGCTGCGCATTGGAAAATTCAGGGCTATGTCGTGTAGATGATGGTCTAACAGGAGGCTTTAAAATTTTCTTTCTAGTGTCCTTCGTTTGGGAGAAAAATGCAAAGGTACAAGACAGCTTTTCCTTGCCAATATCTCTCTTTTGCAAAGAGCTGCGCATTGGAAAATTCATGGCTATGCCGTGTAGATGATGGTCTAACAGGAGGCTTTAACATTTTCTTTCTAGTGTCCTTCGTTTGGGAGAAAAATGCAATGGTACAAGACCGCTTTTCCTTGCCAATATCTCTCTTTTGCAAAGAGCTGCGCATTGGAAAATTCAGGGCTATATCGTGTAGATGATGGCCTAACAGGAGGCTTTAAAATTTTAATTCTAGTGTCCTTCGTTTGGGAGCAAAATGCAAAGGTACAAGACAGCTTTTCCTTGCCAATATCTCTATTTTGCAAAGAGCTGCGCATTGGAAAATTCAGGGCTATGTCGTGTAGATGATGGCCTAACAGGAGGCTTTAAAATTTTCTTTCTAGTTTCCTTCGTTTGGGAGAAAAATGCAATGGTACAAGAAAGCTTTTCCTTGCCAATATCTCTCTTTTGCAAAGAGCTGCGCATTGGAAAATTCAGGGCTATGTCGTGTAGATGATGGCCTAACAGGAGGCTTTAAAATTTTCTTTCTAGTGTCCTTCGTTTGGGAGAAAAATGCAAAGGTACAAGACAGCTTTTCCTTGCCAATATCTCTCTTTTGCAACAAAGAGCTACGCATTGGAAAATTCAGGGCTATGTCGTGTAGATGATGGCCTAACAGGAGGCTTTAAAATTTTAATTCTAGTGTCCTTCGTTTGGGAGAAAAATGCAAAGGTACAAGACAGCTTTTCCTTGCCAATATCTCTCTTTTGCAAAGAGCTGCGCATTGGAAAATTCAGGGCTATGTCGTGCAGATGATGGCCTAACAGGAGGCTTTAACATTTTCTTTCTAGTGTCCTTCGTTTGGGAGAAAAATGCAATGGTACAAGACAGCTTTTCCTTGCCAATATCTCTCTTTTGCAAAGAGCTGCGCATTGGAAAATTCAGGGCTATGTCGTGTAGATGATGGTCTAACAGGAGGCTTTAAAATTTTCTTTCTAGTGTCCTTCGTTTGGGAGAAAAATGCAATGGTACAAGACAGCTTTTCCTTGCCAATATCTCTCTTTTGCAAAGAGCTGCGCATTGGGAAATTCAGGGCTATGTCGTGTAGATGATGGCCTAACAGGAGGCTTTAAAATTTTCTTTCTAGTGTCCTTCGTTTGGGAGAAAAATGCAAAGGTACAAGACAGCTTTTCATTGCCAATATCTCTCGTTTGCAAAAAGCTGCGCATTGGAAAATTCAGGGCTATATCGTGTAGATGATGGCCTAACAGGAGGCTTTAAAATTTTAATTCTAGTGTCCTTCGTTTGGGAGAAAAATGCAAAGGTACAAGACAGCTTTTCCTTGCCAATATCTCTCTTTTGCAAAGAGCTGCGCATTGGAAAATTCAGGGCTATGTCGTGTAGATGATGGCCTAACAGGAGGCTTTAACATTTTCTTTCTAGTGTCCTTCGTTTGGGAGAAAAATGCAAAGGTACAAGACAGCTTTTCCTTGCCAATATCTCTCTTTTGCAAAGAGCTGCGCATTGGGAAATTCAGGGCTATGTCGTGTAGATGATGGCCTAACAGGAGGCTTTAAAATTTTCTTTCTAGTGTCCTTCGTTTGGGAGAAAAATGCAAAGGTACAAGACAGCTTTTCCTTGCCAATATCTCTCGTTTGCAAAGAGCTGCGCATTGGAAAATTCGGGGCTATATCGTGTAGATGATGGCCTAACAGGAGGCTTTAAAATTTTAATTCTAGTGTCCTTCGTTTGGGAGAAAAATGCAATGGTACAAGACAGCTTTTCCTTGCCAATATCTCTCTTTTGCAAAGAGCTGCGCATTGGAAAATTCAGGGCTATGTCGTGTAGATGATGGCCTAACAGGAGGCTTTAAAATTTTCTTTCTAGTGTCCTTCGTTTGGGAGAAAAATGCAAAGGTACAAGACAGCTTTTCCTTGCCAATATCTCTCGTTTGCAAAGAGCTGCGCATTGGAAAATTCAGGGCTATATCGTGTAGATGATGGTCTAACAGGAGGCTTTAAAATTTTAATTCTAGTGTCCTTCGTTTGGGAGAAAAATGCAAAGGTACAAGACAGCTTTTCCTTGCCAATATCTCTCTTTTGCAAAGAGCTGCGCATTGGGAAATTCAGGGCTATGTCGTGTAGATGATGGCCTAACAGGAGGCTTTAAAATTTTCTTTCTAGTGTCCTTCGTTTGGGAGAAAAATGCAAAGGTACAAGACAGCTTTTCCTTGCCAATATCTCTCGTTTGCAAAGAGCTGCGCATTGGAAAATTCGGGGCTATATCGTGTAGATGATGGCCTAACAGGAGGCTTTAAAATTTTAATTCTAGTGTCCTTCGTTTGGGAGAAAAATGCAATGGTACAAGACAGCTTTTCCTTGCCAATATCTCTCTTTTGCAAAGAGCTGCGCATTGGAAAATTCAGGGCTATATCGTGTAGATGATGGCCTAACAGGAGGCTTTAAAATTTTAATTCTAGTGTCCTTCGTTTGGGAGAAAAATGCAAAGGTACAAGACAGCTTTTCCTTGCCAATATCTCTCTTTTGCAAAGAGCTGCGCATTGGAAAATTCATGGCTATGCCGTGTAGATGATGGTCTAACAGGAGGCTTTAAAATGTTCTTTCTAGTGTCCTTCGTTTGGGAGAAAAATGCAAAGGTACAAGACAGCTTTTCCTTGCCAATATCTCTCGTTTGCAAAGAGCTGCGCATTGGAAAATTCAGGGCTATATCGTGTAGATGATGGCCTAACAGGAGGCTTTAAAATTTTAATTCTAGTGTCCTTCGTTTGGGAGAAAAATGCAATGGTACAAGACAGCTTTTCCTTGCCAATATCTCTCTTTTGCAAAGAGCTGCGCATTGGAAAATTCAGGGCTATGTCGTGTAGATGATGTTCTAACAGGAGGCTTTAAAATTTTATTTCTAGTGTCCTTCGTTTGGGAGAAAAATGCAATGGTACAAGACAGCTTTTCCTTGCCAATATCTCTCTTTTGCAAAGAGCTGCGCATTGGAAAATTCAGGGCTATGTCGTGTAGATGATGGCCTAACAGGAGGCTTTAAAATTTTCTTTCTTGTGTCCTTCGTTTGGGAGAAAAATGCAAAGGTACAAGAAGGCTTTTCCTTGCCAATATCTCTCGTTTGCAAAGAGCTGCGCATTGGAAAATTCAGGGCTATATCGTGTAGATGATGGCCTAACAGGAGGCTATAAAATTCTAATTCTAGTGTCCTTCGTTTGGGAGAAAAATGCAATGGTACAAGACAGCTTTTCCTTGCCAATATCTCTCTTTTGCAAAGAGCTGCGCATTGGAAAATTCAGGGCTATGTCGTGTAGATGATGGTCTAACAGGAGGCTTTAAAATTTTCTTTCTAGTGTCCTTCGTTTGGGAGAAAAATGCAAAGGTACAAGACAGCTTTTCCTTGCCAATATCTCTCTTTTGCAAAGAGCTGCGCATTGGAAAATTCAGGGCTATGTCGTGTAGATGATGGTCTAACAGGAGGCTTTAAAATTTTCTTTCTAGTGTCCTTCGTTTGGGAGAAAAATGCAAAGGTACAAGACAGCTTTTCCTTGCCAATATCTCTCTTTTGCAAAGAGCTGCGCATTGGAAAATTCATGGCTATGCCGTGTAGATGATGGTCTAACAGGAGGCTTTAAAATTTTCTTTCTAGTGTCCTTCGTTTGGGAGAAAAATGCAATGGTACAAGACCGCTTTTCCTTGCCAATATCTCTCTTTTGCAAAGAGCTGCGCATTGGAAAATTCAGGGCTATATCGTGTAGATGATGGCCTAACAGGAGGCTTTAAAATTTTAATTCTAGTGTCCTTCGTTTGGGAGCAAAATGCAAAGGTACAAGACAGCTTTTCCTTGCCAATATCTCTATTTTGCAAAGAGCTGCGCATTGGAAAATTCAGGGCTATGTCGTGTAGATGATGGCCTAACAGGAGGCTTTAAAATTTTCTTTCTAGTTTCCTTCGTTTGGGAGAAAAATGCAATGGTACAAGAAAGCTTTTCCTTGCCAATATCTCTCTTTTGCAAAGAGCTGCGCATTGGAAAATTCAGGGCTATGTCGTGTAGATGATGGCCTAACAGGAGGCTTTAAAATTTTCTTTCTAGTGTCCTTCGTTTGGGAGAAAAATGCAAAGGTACAAGACAGCTTTTCCTTGCCAATATCTCTCTTTTGCAACAAAGAGCTACGCATTGGAAAATTCAGGGCTATGTCGTGTAGATGATGGCCTAACAGGAGGCTTTAAAATTTTAATTCTAGTGTCCTTCGTTTGGGAGAAAAATGCAAAGGTACAAGACAGCTTTTCCTTGCCAATATCTCTCTTTTGCAAAGAGCTGCGCATTGGAAAATTCAGGGCTATGTCGTGTAGATGATGGCCTAACAGGAGGCTTTAACATTTTCTTTCTAGTGTCCTTCGTTTGGGAGAAAAATGCAATGGTACAAGACAGCTTTTCCTTGCCAATATCTCTCTTTTGCAAAGAGCTGCGCATTGGGAAATTCAGGGCTATGTCGTGTAGATGATGGCCTAACAGGAGGCTTTAAAATTTTCTTTCTAGTGTCCTTCGTTTGGGAGAAAAATGCAAAGGTACAAGACAGCTTTTCCTTGCCAATATCTCTCGTTTGCAAAGAGCTGCGCATTGGAAAATTCGGGGCTATATCGTGTAGATGATGGCCTAACAGGAGGCTTTAAAATTTTAATTCTAGTGTCCTTCGTTTGGGAGAAAAATGCAATGGTACAAGACAGCTTTTCCTTGCCAATATCTCTCTTTTGCAAAGAGCTGCGCATTGGAAAATTCAGGGCTATGTCGTGTAGATGATGGCCTAACAGGAGACTTTAAAATTTTCTTTCTAGTGTCCTTCGTTTGGGAGAAAAATGCAAAGGTACAAGACAGCTTTTACTTGCCAATATCTCTCTTTTGCAAAGAGCTGCGCATTGGAAAATTCATGGCTATGCCGTGTAGATGATGGTCTAACAGGAGGCTTTAAAATGTTCTTTCTAGTGTCCTTCGTTTGGGAGAAAAATGCAAAGGTACAAGACAGCTTTTCCTTGCCAATATCTCTCGTTTGCAAAGAGCTGCGCATTGGAAAATTCAGGGCTATATCGTGTAGATGATGGTCTAACAGGAGGCTTTAAAATTTTAATTCTAGTGTCCTTCGTTTGGGAGAAAAATGCAAAGGTACAAGACAGCTTTTCCTTGCCAATATCTCTCTTTTGCAAAGAGCTGCGCATTGGGAAATTCAGGGCTATGTCGTGTAGATGATGGCCTAACAGGAGGCTTTAAAATTTTCTTTCTAGTGTCCTTCGTTTGGGAGAAAAATGCAAAGGTACAAGACAGCTTTTCCTTGCCAATATCTCTCGTTTGCAAAGAGCTGCGCATTGGAAAATTCGGGGCTATATCGTGTAGATGATGGCCTAACAGGAGGCTTTAAAATTTTAATTCTAGTGTCCTTCGTTTGGGAGAAAAATGCAATGGTACAAGACAGCTTTTCCTTGCCAATATCTCTCTTTTGCAAAGAGCTGCGCATTGGAAAATTCAGGGCTATGTCGTGTAGATGATGGTCTAACAGGAGGCTTTAAAATTTTCTTTCTAGTGTCCTTCGTTTGGGAGAAAAATGCAATGGTACAAGACAGCTTTTCCTTGCCAATATCTCTCTTTTGCAAAGAGCTGCGCATTGGAAAATTCAGGGCTAGGTCGTGTAGATGATGGCCTAACAGGAGGCTTTAACATTTTCTTTCTAGTGTCCTTCGTTTGGGAGAAAAATGCAATGGTACAAGACAGCTTTTCCTTGCCAATATCTCTCGTTTGCAAAGAGCTGCGCATTGGAAAATTCGGGGCTATATCGTGTAGATGATGGCCTAACAGGAGGCTTTAAAATTTTAATTCTAGTGTCCTTCGTTTGGGAGAAAAATGCAATGGTACAAGAAAGCTTTTCCTTGCCAATATCTCTCTTTTGCAAAGAGCTGCGCATTGGAAAATTCAGGGCTATGTCGTGTAGATGATGGCCTAACAGGAGGCTTTAAAATTTTCTTTCTAGTGTCCTTCGTTTAGGAGAAAAATGCAAAGGTACAAGACAGCTTTTCCTTGCCAATATCTCTCTTTTGCAAAGATCTACGCATTGGAAAATTCAGGGCTATGTCGTGTAGATGATGGTCTAACAGGAGGCTTTAAAATTTTCTTTCTAGTGTCCTTCGTTTGGGAGAAAAATGCAATGGTACAAGACAGCTTTTCCTTGCCAATATCTCTCTTTTGCAAAGAGCTGCGCATTGGAAAATTCAGGGCTATGTCGTGTAGATGATGGCCTAACAGGAGGCTTTAAAATTTTCTTTCTAGTGTCCTTCGTTTGGGAGAAAAATGCAAAGGTACAAGACAGCTTTTCATTGCCAATATCTCTCGTTTGCAAAAAGCTGCGCATTGGAAAATTCAGGGCTATATCGTGTAGATGATGGCCTAACAGGAGGCTTTAAAATTTTAATTCTAGTGTCCTTCGTTTGGGAGAAAAATGCAATGGTACAAGACAGCTTTTCCTTGCCAATATCTCTCTTTTGCAAAGAGCTGCGCATTGGAAAATTCAGGGCTATGTCGTGTAGATGATGGTCTAACAGGAGGCTTTAAAATTTTCTTTCTAGTGTCCTTCGTTTGGGAGAAAAATGCAATGGTACAAGACAGCTTTTCCTTGCCAATATCTCTCTTTTGCAAAGAGCTGCGCATTGGAAAATTCAGGGCTATGTCGTGTAGATGATGGCCTAACAGGAGGCTTTAAAATTTTCTTTCTAGTGTCCTTCGTTTGGGAGAAAAATGCAAAGGTACAAGACAGCTTTTCCTTGCCAATATCTCTCTTTTGCAAAGAGCTGCGCATTGGAAAATTCAGGGCTATATCGTGTAGATGATGGCCTAACAGGAGGCTTTAAAATTTTAATTCTAGTGTCCTTCGTTTGGGAGAAAAATGCAAAGGTACAAGACAGCTTTTCCTTGCCAATATCTCTCTTTTGCAAAGAGCTGCGCATTGGAAAATTCAAGGCTATGCCGTGTAGATGATGGTCTAACAGGAGGCTTTAAAATGTTCTTTCTAGTGTCCTTCGTTTGGGAGAAAAATGCAAAGGTACAAGACAGCTTTTCCTTGCCAATATCTCTCGTTTGCAAAGAGCTGCGCATTGGAAAATTCAGGGCTATATCGTGTAGATGATGGCCTAACAGGAGGCTTTAAAATTTTAATTCTAGTGTCCTTCGTTTGGGAGAAAAATGCAATGGTACAAGACAGCTTTTCCTTGCCAATATCTCTCTTTTGCAAAGAGCTGCGCATTGGAAAATTCAGGGCTATGTCGTGTAGATGATGGTCTAACAGGAGGCTTTAAAATTTTATTTCTAGTGTCCTTCGTTTGGGAGAAAAATGCAATGGTACAAGACAGCTTTTCCTTGCCAATATCTCTCTTTTGCAAAGAGCTGCGCATTGGAAAATTCAGGGCTATGTCGTGTAGATGATGGCCTAACAGGAGGCTTTAAAATTTTCTTTCTTGTGTCCTTCGTTTGGGAGAAAAATGCAAAGGTACAAGACAGCTTTTCCTTGCCAATATCTCTCGTTTGCAAAGAGCTGCGCATTGGAAAATTCAGGGCTATATCGTGTAGATGATGGCCTAACAGGAGGCTATAAAATTCTAATTCTAGTGTCCTTCGTTTGGGAGAAAAATGCAATGGTACAAGACAGCTTTTCCTTGCCAATATCTCTCTTTTGCAAAGAGCTGCGCATTGGAAAATTCAGGGCTATGTCGTGTAGATGATGGTCTAACAGGAGGCTTTAAAATTTTCTTTCTAGTGTCCTTCGTTTGGGAGAAAAATGCAAAGGTACAAGACAGCTTTTCCTTGCCAATATCTCTCTTTTGCAAAGAGCTGCGCATTGGAAAATTCAGGGCTATGTCGTGTAGATGATGGTCTAACAGGAGGCTTTAAAATTTTCTTTCTAGTGTCCTTCGTTTGGGAGAAAAATGCAAAGGTACAAGACAGCTTTTCCTTGCCAATATCTCTCTTTTGCAAAGAGCTGCGCATTGGAAAATTCATGGCTATGCCGTGTAGATGATGGTCTAACAGGAGGCTTTAAAATTTTCTTTCTAGTGTCCTTCGTTTGGGAGAAAAATGCAATGGTACAAGACCGCTTTTCCTTGCCAATATCTCTCTTTTGCAAAGAGCTGCGCATTGGAAAATTCAGGGCTATATCGTGTAAATGATGGCCTAACAGGAGGCTTTAAAATTTTCTTTCTAGTGTCCTTCGTTTGGGAGAAAAATGCAAAGGTACAAGACAGCTTTTCCTTGCCAATATCTCTCTTTTGCAAAGAGCTGCGCATTGGAAAATTCAGGGCTATATCGTGTAGATGATGGCCTAACAGGAGGCTTTAAAATTTTAATTCTAGTGTCCTTCGTTTGGGAGAAAAATGCAAAGGTACAAGACAGCTTTTCCTTGCCAATATCTCTCTTTTGCAAAGAGCTGCGCATTGGAAAATTCATGGCTATGCCGTGTAGATGATGGTCTAACAGGAGGCTTTAAAATGTTCTTTCTAGTGTCCTTCGTTTGGGAGAAAAATGCAAAGGTACAAGACAGCTTTTCCTTGCCAATATCTCTCGTTTGCAAAGAGCTGCGCATTGGAAAATTCAGGGCTATATCGTGTAGATGATGGCCTAACAGGAGGCTTTAAAATTTTAATTCTAGTGTCCTTCGTTTGGGAGAAAAATGCAATGGTACAAGACAGCTTTTCCTTGCCAATATCTCTCTTTTGCAAAGAGCTGCGCATTGGAAAATTCAGGGCTATGTCGTGTAGATGATGGTCTAACAGGAGGCTTTAAAATTTTATTTCTAGTGTCCTTCGTTTGGGAGAAAAATGCAATGGTACAAGACAGCTTTTCCTTGCCAATATCTCTCTTTTGCAAAGAGCTGCGCATTGGAAAATTCAGGGCTATGTCGTGTAGATGATGGCCTAACAGGAGGCTTTAAAATTTTCTTTCTTGTGTCCTTCGTTTGGGAGAAAAATGCAAAGGTACAAGACAGCTTTTCCTTGCCAATATCTCTCGTTTGCAAAGAGCTGCGCATTGGAAAATTCAGGGCTATATCGTGTAGATGATGGCCTAACAGGAGGCTATAAAATTCTAATTCTAGTGTCCTTCGTTTGGGAGAAAAATGCAATGGTACAAGACAGCTTTTCCTTGCCAATATCTCTCTTTTGCAAAGAGCTGCGCATTGGAAAATTCAGGGCTATGTCGTGTAGATGATGGTCTAACAGGAGGCTTTAAAATTTTCTTTCTAGTGTCCTTCGTTTGGGAGAAAAATGCAAAGGTACAAGACAGCTTTTCCTTGCCAATATCTCTCTTTTGCAAAGAGCTGCGCATTGGAAAATTCAGGGCTATGTCGTGTAGATGATGGTCTAACAGGAGGCTTTAAAATTTTCTTTCTAGTGTCCTTCGTTTGGGAGAAAAATGCAAAGGTACAAGACAGCTTTTCCTTGCCAATATCTCTCTTTTGCAAAGAGCTGCGCATTGGAAAATTCATGGCTATGCCGTGTAGATGATGGTCTAACAGGAGGCTTTAAAATTTTCTTTCTAGTGTCCTTCGTTTGGGAGAAAAATGCAATGGTACAAGACCGCTTTTCCTTGCCAATATCTCTCTTTTGCAAAGAGCTGCGCATTGGAAAATTCAGGGCTATATCGTGTAGATGATGGCCTAACAGGAGGCTTTAAAATTTTAATTCTAGTGTCCTTCGTTTGGGAGCAAAATGCAAAGGTACAAGACAGCTTTTCCTTGCCAATATCTCTATTTTGCAAAGAGCTGCGCATTGGAAAATTCAGGGCTATGTCGTGTAGATGATGGCCTAACAGGAGGCTTTAAAATTTTCTTTCTAGTTTCCTTCGTTTGGGAGAAAAATGCAATGGTACAAGAAAGCTTTTCCTTGCCAATATCTCTCTTTTGCAAAGAGCTGCGCATTGGAAAATTCAGGGCTATGTCGTGTAGATGATGGCCTAACAGGAGGCTTTAAAATTTTCTTTCTAGTGTCCTTCGTTTGGGAGAAAAATGCAAAGGTACAAGACAGCTTTTCCTTGCCAATATCTCTCTTTTGCAACAAAGAGCTACGCATTGGAAAATTCAGGGCTATGTCGTGTAGATGATGGCCTAACAGGAGGCTTTAAAATTTTAATTCTAGTGTCCTTCGTTTGGGAGAAAAATGCAAAGGTACAAGACAGCTTTTCCTTGCCAATATCTCTCTTTTGCAAAGAGCTGCGCATTGGAAAATTCAGGGCTATGTCGTGTAGATGATGGCCTAACAGGAGGCTTTAACATTTTCTTTCTAGTGTCCTTCGTTTGGGAGAAAAATGCAATGGTACAAGACAGCTTTTCCTTGCCAATATCTCTCTTTTGCAAAGAGCTGCGCATTGGAAAATTCAGGGCTATGTCGTGTAGATGATGGTCTAACAGGAGGCTTTAAAATTTTCTTTCTAGTGTCCTTCGTTTGGGAGAAAAATGCAATGGTACAAGACAGCTTTTCCTTGCCAATATCTCTCTTTTGCAAAGAGCTGCGCATTGGGAAATTCAGGGCTATGTCGTGTAGATGATGGCCTAACAGGAGGCTTTAAAATTTTCTTTCTAGTGTCCTTCGTTTGGGAGAAAAATGCAAAGGTACAAGACAGCTTTTCCTTGCCAATATCTCTCGTTTGCAAAGAGCTGCGCATTGGAAAATTCGGGGCTATATCGTGTAGATGATGGCCTAACAGGAGGCTTTAAAATTTTAATTCTAGTGTCCTTCGTTTGGGAGAAAAATGCAATGGTACAAGACAGCTTTTCCTTGCCAATATCTCTCTTTTGCAAAGAGCTGCGCATTGGAAAATTCAGGGCTATGTCGTGTAGATGATGGCCTAACAGGAGGCTTTAAAATTTTCTTTCTAGTGTCCTTCGTTTGGGAGAAAAATGCAAAGGTACAAGACAGCTTTTCCTTGCCAATATCTCTCGTTTGCAAAGAGCTGCGCATTGGAAAATTCAGGGCTATGTCGTGTAGATGATGGCCTAACAGGAGGCTTTAAAATTTTCTTTCTTGTGTCCTTCGTTTGGGAGAAAAATGCAAAGGTACAAGACAGCTTTTCCTTGCCAATATCTCTCGTTTGCAAAGAGCTGCGCATTGGAAAATTCAGGGCTATATCGTGTAGATGATGGCCTAACAGGAGGCTATAAAATTCTAATTCTAGTGTCCTTCGTTTGGGAGAAAAATGCAATGGTACAAGACAGCTTTTCCTTGCCAATATCTCTCTTTTGCAAAGAGCTGCGCATTGGAAAATTCAGGGCTATGTCGTGTAGATGATGGTCTAACAGGAGGCTTTAAAATTTTCTTTCTAGTGTCCTTCGTTTGGGAGAAAAATGCAAAGGTACAAGACAGCTTTTCCTTGCCAATATCTCTCTTTTGCAAAGAGCTGCGCATTGGAAAATTCAGGGCTATGTCGTGTAGATGATGGTCTAACAGGAGGCTTTAAAATTTTCTTTCTAGTGTCCTTCGTTTGGGAGAAAAATGCAAAGGTACAAGACAGCTTTTCCTTGCCAATATCTCTCTTTTGCAAAGAGCTGCGCATTGGAAAATTCATGGCTATGCCGTGTAGATGATGGTCTAACAGGAGGCTTTAAAATTTTCTTTCTAGTGTCCTTCGTTTGGGAGAAAAATGCAATGGTACAAGACCGCTTTTCCTTGCCAATATCTCTCTTTTGCAAAGAGCTGCGCATTGGAAAATTCAGGGCTATATCGTGTAGATGATGGCCTAACAGGAGGCTTTAAAATTTTAATTCTAGTGTCCTTCGTTTGGGAGCAAAATGCAAAGGTACAAGACAGCTTTTCCTTGCCAATATCTCTATTTTGCAAAGAGCTGCGCATTGGAAAATTCAGGGCTATGTCGTGTAGATGATGGCCTAACAGGAGGCTTTAAAATTTTCTTTCTAGTTTCCTTCGTTTGGGAGAAAAATGCAATGGTACAAGAAAGCTTTTCCTTGCCAATATCTCTCTTTTGCAAAGAGCTGCGCATTGGAAAATTCAGGGCTATGTCGTGTAGATGATGGCCTAACAGGAGGCTTTAAAATTTTCTTTCTAGTGTCCTTCGTTTGGGAGAAAAATGCAAAGGTACAAGACAGCTTTTCCTTGCCAATATCTCTCTTTTGCAACAAAGAGCTACGCATTGGAAAATTCAGGGCTATGTCGTGTAGATGATGGCCTAACAGGAGGCTTTAAAATTTTAATTCTAGTGTCCTTCGTTTGGGAGAAAAATGCAAAGGTACAAGACAGCTTTTCCTTGCCAATATCTCTCTTTTGCAAAGAGCTGCGCATTGGAAAATTCAGGGCTATGTCGTGTAGATGATGGCCTAACAGGAGGCTTTAACATTTTCTTTCTAGTGTCCTTCGTTTGGGAGAAAAATGCAATGGTACAAGACAGCTTTTCCTTGCCAATATCTCTCTTTTGCAAAGAGCTGCGCATTGGAAAATTCAGGGCTATGTCGTGTAGATGATGGTCTAACAGGAGGCTTTAAAATTTTCTTTCTAGTGTCCTTCGTTTGGGAGAAAAATGCAATGGTACAAGACAGCTTTTCCTTGCCAATATCTCTCTTTTGCAAAGAGCTGCGCATTGGGAAATTCAGGGCTATGTCGTGTAGATGATGGCCTAACAGGAGGCTTTAAAATTTTCTTTCTAGTGTCCTTCGTTTGGGAGAAAAATGCAAAGGTACAAGACAGCTTTTCCTTGCCAATATCTCTCGTTTGCAAAGAGCTGCGCATTGGAAAATTCGGGGCTATATCGTGTAGATGATGGCCTAACAGGAGGCTTTAAAATTTTAATTCTAGTGTCCTTCGTTTGGGAGAAAAATGCAATGGTACAAGACAGCTTTTCCTTGCCAATATCTCTCTTTTGCAAAGAGCTGCGCATTGGAAAATTCAGGGCTATGTCGTGTAGATGATGGCCTAACAGGAGGCTTTAAAATTTTCTTTCTAGTGTCCTTCGTTTGGGAGAAAAATGCAAAGGTACAAGACAGCTTTTCCTTGCCAATATCTCTCGTTTGCAAAGAGCTGCGCATTGGAAAATTCAGGGCTATATCGTGTAGATGATGGTCTAACAGGAGGCTTTAAAATTTTAATTCTAGTGTCCTTCGTTTGGGAGAAAAATGCAAAGGTACAAGACAGCTTTTCCTTGCCAATATCTCTCTTTTGCAAAGAGCTGCGCATTGGGAAATTCAGGGCTATGTCGTGTAGATGATGGCCTAACAGGAGGCTTTAAAATTTTCTTTCTAGTGTCCTTCGTTTGGGAGAAAAATGCAAAGGTACAAGACAGCTTTTCCTTGCCAATATCTCTCGTTTGCAAAGAGCTGCGCATTGGAAAATTCGGGGCTATATCGTGTAGATGATGGCCTAACAGGAGGCTTTAAAATTTTAATTCTAGTGTCCTTCGTTTGGGAGAAAAATGCAATGGTACAAGACAGCTTTTCCTTGCCAATATCTCTCTTTTGCAAAGAGCTGCGCATTGGAAAATTCAGGGCTATGTCGTGTAGATGATGGTCTAACAGGAGGCTTTAAAATTTTCTTTCTAGTGTCCTTCGTTTGGGAGAAAAATGCAATGGTACAAGACAGCTTTTCCTTGCCAATATCTCTCTTTTGCAAAGAGCTGCGCATTGGAAAATTCAGGGCTAGGTCGTGTAGATGATGGCCTAACAGGAGGCTTTAACATTTTCTTTCTAGTGTCCTTCGTTTGGGAGAAAAATGCAATGGTACAAGACAGCTTTTCCTTGCCAATATCTCTCGTTTGCAAAGAGCTGCGCATTGGAAAATTCGGGGCTATATCGTGTAGATGATGGCCTAACAGGAGGCTTTAAAATTTTAATTCTAGTGTCCTTCGTTTGGGAGAAAAATGCAATGGTACAAGAAAGCTTTTCCTTGCCA
Organism: Pseudophryne corroboree; assembly: GCF_028390025.1. Lineage (NCBI taxonomy): Eukaryota > Metazoa > Chordata > Amphibia > Anura > Myobatrachidae > Pseudophryne > Pseudophryne corroboree. The sequence continues at coordinate 152,537 of NW_026967782.1, read as the reverse complement.
ATATCTCTCTTTTGCAAAGAGCTGCGCATTGGAAAATTCAGGGCTATGTCGTGTAGATGATGGCCTAACAGGAGGCTTTAAAATTTTCTTTCTAGTGTCCTTCGTTTAGGAGAAAAATGCAAAGGTACAAGACAGCTTTTCCTTGCCAATATCTCTCTTTTGCAAAGATCTACGCATTGGAAAATTCAGGGCTATGTCGTGTAGATGATGGTCTAACAGGAGGCTTTAAAATTTTCTTTCTAGTGTCCTTCGTTTGGGAGAAAAATGCAATGGTACAAGACAGCTTTTCCTTGCCAATATCTCTCTTTTGCAAAGAGCTGCGCATTGGAAAATTCAGGGCTATGTCGTGTAGATGATGGCCTAACAGGAGGCTTTAAAATTTTCTTTCTAGTGTCCTTCGTTTGGGAGAAAAATGCAAAGGTACAAGACAGCTTTTCATTGCCAATATCTCTCGTTTGCAAAAAGCTGCGCATTGGAAAATTCAGGGCTATATCGTGTAGATGATGGCCTAACAGGAGGCTTTAAAATTTTAATTCTAGTGTCCTTCGTTTGGGAGAAAAATGCAATGGTACAAGACAGCTTTTTCTTGCCAATATCTCTCTTTTGCAAAGAGCTGCGCATTGGAAAATTCAGGGCTATGTCGTGTAGATGATGGTCTAACAGGAGGCTTTAAAATTTTCTTTCTAGTGTCCTTCGTTTGGGAGAAAAATGCAATGGTACAAGACAGCCTTTCCTTGCCAATATCTCTCTTTTGCAAAGAGCTGCGCATTGGAAAATTCAGGGCTATGTCGTGTAGATGATGGCCTAACAGGAGGCTTTAAAATTTTCTTTCTAGTGTCCTTCGTTTGGGAGAAAAATGCAAAGGTACAAGACAGCTTTTCCTTGCCAATATCTCTCTTTTGCAAAGAGCTGCGCATTGGAAAATTCAGGGCTATATCGTGTAGATGATGGCCTAACAGGAGGCTTTAAAATTTTAATTCTAGTGTCCTTCGTTTGGGAGAAAAATGCAAAGGTACAAGACAGCTTTTCCTTGCCAATATCTCTCTTTTGCAAAGAGCTGCGCATTGGAAAATTCATGGCTATGCCGTGTAGATGATGGTCTAACAGGAGGCTTTAAAATGTTCTTTCTAGTGTCCTTCGTTTGGGAGAAAAATGCAAAGGTACAAGACAGCTTTTCCTTGCCAATATCTCTCGTTTGCAAAGAGCTGCGCATTGGAAAATTCAGGGCTATATCGTGTAGATGATGGCCTAACAGGAGGCTTTAAAATTTTAATTCTAGTGTCCTTCGTTTGGGAGAAAAATGCAATGGTACAAGACAGCTTTTCCTTGCCAATATCTCTCTTTTGCAAAGAGCTGCGCATTGGAAAATTCAGGGCTATGTCGTGTAGATGATGGTCTAACAGGAGGCTTTAAAATTTTATTTCTAGTGTCCTTCGTTTGGGAGAAAAATGCAATGGTACAAGACAGCTTTTCCTTGCCAATATCTCTCTTTTGCAAAGAGCTGCGCATTGGAAAATTCAGGGCTATGTCGTGTAGATGATGGCCTAACAGGAGGCTTTAAAATTTTCTTTCTTGTGTCCTTCGTTTGGGAGAAAAATGCAAAGGTACAAGACAGCTTTTCCTTGCCAATATCTCTCGTTTGCAAAGAGCTGCGCATTGGAAAATTCAGGGCTATATCGTGTAGATGATGGCCTAACAGGAGGCTTTAAAATTCTAATTCTAGTGTCCTTCGTTTGGGAGAAAAATGCAATGGTACAAGACAGCTTTTCCTTGCCAATATCTCTCTTTTGCAAAGAGCTGCGCATTGGAAAATTCAGGGCTATGTCGTGTAGATGATGGTCTAACAGGAGGCTTTAAAATTTTCTTTCTAGTGTCCTTCGTTTGGGAGAAAAATGCAAAGGTACAAGACAGCTTTTCCTTGCCAATATCTCTCTTTTGCAAAGAGCTGCGCATTGGAAAATTCATGGTAATGCCGTGTAGATGATGGTCTAACAGGAGGCTTTAAAATTTTCTTTCTAGTGTCCTTCGTTTGGGAGAAAAATGCAATGGTACAAGACCGCTTTTCCTTGCCAATATCTCTCTTTTGCAAAGAGCTGCGCATTGGAAAATTCAGGGCTATATCGTGTAGATGATGGCCTAACAGGAGGCTTTAAAATTTTAATTCTAGTGTCCTTCGTTTGGGAGCAAAATGCAAAGGTACAAGACAGCTTTTCCTTGCCAATATCTCTATTTTGCAAAGAGCTGCGCATTGGAAAATTCAGGGCTATGTCGTGTAGATGATGGCCTAACAGGAGGCTTTAAAATTTTCTTTCTAGTTTCCTTCGTTTGGGAGAAAAATGCAATGGTACAAGAAAGCTTTTCCTTGCCAATATCTCTCTTTTGCAAAGAGCTGCGCATTGGAAAATTCAGGGCTATGTCGTGTAGATAATGGCCTAACAGGAGGCTTTAAAATTTTCTTTCTAGTGTCCTTCGTTTGGGAGAAAAATGCAAAGGTACAAGACAGCTTTTCCTTGCCAATATCTCTCTTTTGCAAAGAGCTGCGCATTGGAAAATTCAGGGCTATGTCGTGTAGATGATGGCCTAACAGGAGGCTTTAAAATTTTAATTCTAGTGTCCTTCGTTTGGGAGAAAAATGCAAAGGTACAAGACAGCTTTTCCTTGCCAATATCTCTCTTTTGCAAAGAGCTGCGCATTGGAAAATTCAGGGCTATGTCGTGTAGATGATGGCCTAACAGGAGGCTTTAACATTTTCTTTCTAGTGTCCTTCGTTTGGGAGAAAAATGCAATGGTACAAGACAGCTTTTCCTTGCCAATATCTCTCTTTTGCAAAGAGCTGCGCATTGGAAAATTCAGGGCTATGTCGTGTAGATGATGGTCTAACAGGAGGCTTTAAAATTTTAATTCTAGTGTCCTTCGTTTGGGAGAAAAATGCAATGGAACAAGACAGCTTTTCCTTGCCAATATCTCTCTTTTGCAAAGAGCTGCGCATTGGAAAATTCAGGGCTATGTCGTGTAGATGATGGTCTAACAGGAGGCTTTAAAATTTTCTTTCTAGTGTCCTTCGTTTGGGAGAAAAATGCAATGGTACAAGACAGCTTTTCCTTGCCAATATCTCTCTTTTGCAAAGAGCTGCGCATTGGAAAATTCAGGGCTAGGTCGTGTAGATGATGGCCTAACAGGAGGCTTTAACATTTTCTTTCTAGTGTCCTTCGTTTGGGAGAAAAATGCAATGGTACAAGACAGCTTTTCCTTGCCAATATCTCTCTTTTGCAAAGAGCTGCGCATTGGAAAATTCAGGGCTATGTCGTGTAGATGATGGTCTAACAGGAGGCTTTAAAATTTTCTTTCTAGTGTCCTTCGTTTGGGAGAAAAATGCAATGGTACAAGACAGCTTTTCCTTGCCAATATCTCTCTTTTGCAAAGAGCTGCGCATTGGAAAATTCAGGGCTATGTCGTGTAGATGATGGCCTAACAGGAGGCTTTAAAATTTTCTTTCTAGTGTCCTTCGTTTGGGAGAAAAATGCAATGGTACAAGACAGCTTTTCCTTGCCAATATCTCTCGTTTGCAAAGAGCTGCGCATTGGAAAATTCGGGGCTATATCGTGTAGATGATGGCCTAACAGGAGGCTTTAAAATTTTAATTCTAGTGTCCTTCGTTTGGGAGAAAAATGCAATGGTACAAGAAAGCTTTTCCTTGCCAATATCTCTCTTTTGCAAAGAGCTGCGCATTGGAAAATTCAGGGCTATGTCGTGTAGATGATGGCCTAACAGGAGGCTTTAAAATTTTCTTTCTAGTGTCCTTCGTTTAGGAGAAAAATGCAAAGGTACAAGACAGCTTTTCCTTGCCAATATCTCTCTTTTGCAAAGATCTACGCATTGGAAAATTCAGGGCTATGTCGTGTAGATGATGGTCTAACAGGAGGCTTTAAAATTTTCTTTCTAGTGTCCTTCGTTTGGGAGAAAAATGCAATGGTACAAGACAGCTTTTCCTTGCCAATATCTCTCTTTTGCAAAGAGCTGCGCATTGGAAAATTCAGGGCTATGTCGTGTAGATGATGGCCTAACAGGAGGCTTTAAAATTTTCTTTCTAGTGTCCTTCGTTTGGGAGAAAAATGCAAAGGTACAAGACAGCTTTTCATTGCCAATATCTCTCGTTTGCAAAAAGCTGCGCATTGGAAAATTCAGGGCTATATCGTGTAGATGATGGCCTAACAGGAGGCTTTAAAATTTTAATTCTAGTGTCCTTCGTTTGGGAGAAAAATGCAATGGTACAAGACAGCTTTTTCTTGCCAATATCTCTCTTTTGCAAAGAGCTGCGCATTGGAAAATTCAGGGCTATGTCGTGTAGATGATGGTCTAACAGGAGGCTTTAAAATTTTCTTTCTAGTGTCCTTCGTTTGGGAGAAAAATGCAATGGTACAAGACAGCCTTTCCTTGCCAATATCTCTCTTTTGCAAAGAGCTGCGCATTGGAAAATTCAGGGCTATGTCGTGTAGATGATGGCCTAACAGGAGGCTTTAAAATTTTCTTTCTAGTGTCCTTCGTTTGTGAGAAAAATGCAAAGGTACAAGACAGCTTTTCCTTGCCAATATCTCTCTTTTGCAAAGAGCTGCGCATTGGAAAATTCAGGGCTATATCGTGTAGATGATGGCCTAACAGGAGGCTTTAAAATTTTAATTCTAGTGTCCTTCGTTTGGGAGAAAAATGCAAAGGTACAAGACAGCTTTTCCTTGCCAATATCTCTCTTTTGCAAAGAGCTGCGCATTGGAAAATTCATGGCTATGCCGTGTAGATGATGGTCTAACAGGAGGCTTTAAAATGTTCTTTCTAGTGTCCTTCGTTTGGGAGAAAAATGCAAAGGTACAAGACAGCTTTTCCTTGCCAATATCTCTCGTTTGCAAAGAGCTGCGCATTGGAAAATTCAGGGCTATATCGTGTAGATGATGGCCTAACAGGAGGCTTTAAAATTTTAATTCTAGTGTCCTTCGTTTGGGAGAAAAATGCAATGGTACAAGACAGCTTTTCCTTGCCAATATCTCTCTTTTGCAAAGAGCTGCGCATTGGAAAATTCAGGGCTATGTCGTGTAGATGATGGCCTAACAGGAGGCTTTAAAATTTTCTTTCTAGTGTCCTTCGTTTGGGAGAAAAATGCAATGGTACAAGACAGCTTTTCCTTGCCAATATCTCTCGTTTGCAAAGAGCTGCGCATTGGAAAATTCGGGGCTATATCGTGTAGATGATGGCCTAACAGGAGGCTTTAAAATTTTAATTCTAGTGTCCTTCGTTTGGGAGAAAAATGCAATGGTACAAGAAAGCTTTTCCTTGCCAATATCTCTCTTTTGCAAAGAGCTGCGCATTGGAAAATTCAGGGCTATGTCGTGTAGATGATGGCCTAACAGGAGGCTTTAAAATTTTCTTTCTAGTGTCCTTCGTTTAGGAGAAAAATGCAAAGGTACAAGACAGCTTTTCCTTGCCAATATCTCTCTTTTGCAAAGATCTACGCATTGGAAAATTCAGGGCTATGTCGTGTAGATGATGGTCTAACAGGAGGCTTTAAAATTTTCTTTCTAGTGTCCTTCGTTTGGGAGAAAAATGCAATGGTACAAGACAGCTTTTCCTTGCCAATATCTCTCTTTTGCAAAGAGCTGCGCATTGGAAAATTCAGGGCTATGTCGTGTAGATGATGGCCTAACAGGAGGCTTTAAAATTTTCTTTCTAGTGTCCTTCGTTTGGGAGAAAAATGCAAAGGTACAAGACAGCTTTTCATTGCCAATATCTCTCGTTTGCAAAAAGCTGCGCATTGGAAAATTCAGGGCTATATCGTGTAGATGATGGCCTAACAGGAGGCTTTAAAATTTTAATTCTAGTGTCCTTCGTTTGGGAGAAAAATGCAATGGTACAAGACAGCTTTTTCTTGCCAATATCTCTCTTTTGCAAAGAGCTGCGCATTGGAAAATTCAGGGCTATGTCGTGTAGATGATGGTCTAACAGGAGGCTTTAAAATTTTCTTTCTAGTGTCCTTCGTTTGGGAGAAAAATGCAATGGTACAAGACAGCCTTTCCTTGCCAATATCTCTCTTTTGCAAAGAGCTGCGCATTGGAAAATTCAGGGCTATGTCGTGTAGATGATGGCCTAACAGGAGGCTTTAAAATTTTCTTTCTAGTGTCCTTCGTTTGGGAGAAAAATGCAAAGGTACAAGACAGCTTTTCCTTGCCAATATCTCTCTTTTGCAAAGAGCTGCGCATTGGAAAATTCAGGGCTATATCGTGTAGATGATGGCCTAACAGGAGGCTTTAAAATTTTAATTCTAGTGTCCTTCGTTTGGGAGAAAAATGCAAAGGTACAAGACAGCTTTTCCTTGCCAATATCTCTCTTTTGCAAAGAGCTGCGCATTGGAAAATTCATGGCTATGCCGTGTAGATGATGGTCTAACAGGAGGCTTTAAAATGTTCTTTCTAGTGTCCTTCGTTTGGGAGAAAAATGCAAAGGTACAAGACAGCTTTTCCTTGCCAATATCTCTCGTTTGCAAAGAGCTGCGCATTGGAAAATTCAGGGCTATATCGTGTAGATGATGGCCTAACAGGAGGCTTTAAAATTTTAATTCTAGTGTCCTTCGTTTGGGAGAAAAATGCAATGGTACAAGACAGCTTTTCCTTGCCAATATCTCTCTTTTGCAAAGAGCTGCGCATTGGAAAATTCAGGGCTATGTCGTGTAGATGATGGTCTAACAGGAGGCTTTAAAATTTTATTTCTAGTGTCCTTCGTTTGGGAGAAAAATGCAATGGTACAAGACAGCTTTTCCTTGCCAATATCTCTCTTTTGCAAAGAGCTGCGCATTGGAAAATTCAGGGCTATGTCGTGTAGATGATGGCCTAACAGGAGGCTTTAAAATTTTCTTTCTTGTGTCCTTCGTTTGGGAGAAAAATGCAAAGGTACAAGACAGCTTTTCCTTGCCAATATCTCTCGTTTGCAAAGAGCTGCGCATTGGAAAATTCAGGGCTATATCGTGTAGATGATGGCCTAACAGGAGGCTTTAAAATTCTAATTCTAGTGTCCTTCGTTTGGGAGAAAAATGCAATGGTACAAGACAGCTTTTCCTTGCCAATATCTCTCTTTTGCAAAGAGCTGCGCATTGGAAAATTCAGGGCTATGTCGTGTAGATGATGGTCTAACAGGAGGCTTTAAAATTTTCTTTCTAGTGTCCTTCGTTTGGGAGAAAAATGCAAAGGTACAAGACAGCTTTTCCTTGCCAATATCTCTCTTTTGCAAAGAGCTGCGCATTGGAAAATTCATGGTAATGCCGTGTAGATGATGGTCTAACAGGAGGCTTTAAAATTTTCTTTCTAGTGTCCTTCGTTTGGGAGAAAAATGCAATGGTACAAGACCGCTTTTCCTTGCCAATATCTCTCTTTTGCAAAGAGCTGCGCATTGGAAAATTCAGGGCTATATCGTGTAGATGATGGCCTAACAGGAGGCTTTAAAATTTTAATTCTAGTGTCCTTCGTTTGGGAGCAAAATGCAAAGGTACAAGACAGCTTTTCCTTGCCAATATCTCTATTTTGCAAAGAGCTGCGCATTGGAAAATTCAGGGCTATGTCGTGTAGATGATGGCCTAACAGGAGGCTTTAAAATTTTCTTTCTAGTTTCCTTCGTTTGGGAGAAAAATGCAATGGTACAAGAAAGCTTTTCCTTGCCAATATCTCTCTTTTGCAAAGAGCTGCGCATTGGAAAATTCAGGGCTATGTCGTGTAGATAATGGCCTAACAGGAGGCTTTAAAATTTTCTTTCTAGTGTCCTTCGTTTGGGAGAAAAATGCAAAGGTACAAGACAGCTTTTCCTTGCCAATATCTCTCTTTTGCAAAGAGCTGCGCATTGGAAAATTCAGGGCTATGTCGTGTAGATGATGGCCTAACAGGAGGCTTTAAAATTTTAATTCTAGTGTCCTTCGTTTGGGAGAAAAATGCAAAGGTACAAGACAGCTTTTCCTTGCCAATATCTCTCTTTTGCAAAGAGCTGCGCATTGGAAAATTCAGGGCTATGTCGTGTAGATGATGGCCTAACAGGAGGCTTTAACATTTTCTTTCTAGTGTCCTTCGTTTGGGAGAAAAATGCAATGGTACAAGACAGCTTTTCCTTGCCAATATCTCTCTTTTGCAAAGAGCTGCGCATTGGAAAATTCAGGGCTATGTCGTGTAGATGATGGTCTAACAGGAGGCTTTAAAATTTTAATTCTAGTGTCCTTCGTTTGGGAGAAAAATGCAATGGAACAAGACAGCTTTTCCTTGCCAATATCTCTCTTTTGCAAAGAGCTGCGCATTGGAAAATTCAGGGCTATGTCGTGTAGATGATGGTCTAACAGGAGGCTTTAAAATTTTCTTTCTAGTGTCCTTCGTTTGGGAGAAAAATGCAATGGTACAAGACAGCTTTTCCTTGCCAATATCTCTCTTTTGCAAAGAGCTGCGCATTGGAAAATTCAGGGCTAGGTCGTGTAGATGATGGCCTAACAGGAGGCTTTAACATTTTCTTTCTAGTGTCCTTCGTTTGGGAGAAAAATGCAATGGTACAAGACAGCTTTTCCTTGCCAATATCTCTCTTTTGCAAAGAGCTGCGCATTGGAAAATTCAGGGCTATGTCGTGTAGATGATGGTCTAACAGGAGGCTTTAAAATTTTCTTTCTAGTGTCCTTCGTTTGGGAGAAAAATGCAATGGTACAAGACAGCTTTTCCTTGCCAATATCTCTCTTTTGCAAAGAGCTGCGCATTGGAAAATTCAGGGCTATGTCGTGTAGATGATGGCCTAACAGGAGGCTTTAAAATTTTCTTTCTAGTGTCCTTCGTTTGGGAGAAAAATGCAAAGGTACAAGACAGCTTTTCCTTGCCAATATCTCTCGTTTGCAAAGAGCTGCGCATTGGAAAATTCAGGGCTATATCGTGTAGATGATGGTCTAACAGGAGGCTTTAAAATTTTAATTCTAGTGTCCTTCGTTTGGGAGAAAAATGCAAAGGTACAAGACAGCTTTTCCTTGCCAATATCTCTCTTTTGCAAAGAGCTGCGCATTGGGAAATTCAGGGCTATGTCGTGTAGATGATGGCCTAACAGGAGGCTTTAAAATTTTCTTTCTAGTGTCCTTCGTTTGGGAGAAAAATGCAAAGGTACAAGACAGCTTTTCCTTGCCAATATCTCTCGTTTGCAAAGAGCTGCGCATTGGAAAATTCGGGGCTATATCGTGTAGATGATGGCCTAACAGGAGGCTTTAAAATTTTAATTCTAGTGTCCTTCGTTTGGGAGAAAAATGCAATGGTACAAGACAGCTTTTCCTTGCCAATATCTCTCTTTTGCAAAGAGCTGCGCATTGGAAAATTCAGGGCTATGTCGTGTAGATGATGGCCTAACAGGAGGCTTTAAAATTCTAATTCTAGTGTCCTTCGTTTGGGAGAAAAATGCAATGGTACAAGACAGCTTTTCCTTGCCAATATCTCTCTTTTGCAAAGAGCTGCGCATTGGAAAATTCAGGGCTATGTCGTGTAGATGATGGTCTAACAGGAGGCTTTAAAATTTTCTTTCTAGTGTCCTTCGTTTGGGAGAAAAATGCAAAGGTACAAGACAGCTTTTCCTTGCCAATATCTCTCTTTTGCAAAGAGCTGCGCATTGGAAAATTCATGGCTATGCCGTGTAGATGATGGTCTAACAGGAGGCTTTAAAATTTTAATTCTAGTGTCCTTCGTTTGGGAGCAAAATGCAAAGGTACAAGACAGCTTTTCCTTGCCAATATCTCTATTTTGCAAAGAGCTGCGCATTGGAAAATTCAGGGCTATGTCGTGTAGATGATGGCCTAACAGGAGGCTTTAAAATTTTCTTTCTAGTTTCCTTCGTTTGGGAGAAAAATGCAATGGTACAAGAAAGCTTTTCCTTGCCAATATCTCTCTTTTGCAAAGAGCTGCGCATTGGAAAATTCAGGGCTATGTCGTGTAGATGATGGCCTAACAGGAGGCTTTAACATTTTCTTTCTAGTGACCTTCGTTTGGGAGAAAAATGCAAAGGTACAAGACAGCTTTTCCTTGCCAATATCTCTCTTTTGCAAAGAGCTGCGCATTGGAAAATTCAGGGCTATGTCGTGTAGATGATGGCCTAACAGGAGGCTTTAAAATTTTAATTCTAGTGTCCTTCGTTTGGGAGAAAAATGCAAAGGTACAAGACAGCTTTTCCTTGCCAATATCTCTCTTTTGCAAAAGAGCTGCGCATTGGAAAATTCAGGGCTATGTCGTGTAGATGATGGCCTAACAGGAGGCTTTAACATTTTCTTTCTAGTGTCCTTCGTTTGGGAGAAAAATGCAATGGTACAAGACAGCTTTTCCTTGCCAATATCTCTCTTTTGCAAAGAGCTGCGCATTGGAAAATTCAGGGCTATGTCGTGTAGATGATGGTCTAACAGGAGGCTTTAAAATTTTCTTTCTAGTGTCCTTCGTTTGGGAGAAAAATGCAATGGTACAAGACAGCTTTTCCTTGCCAATATCTCTCTTTTGCAAAGAGCTGCGCATTGGGAAATTCAGGGCTATGTCGTGTAGATGATGGCCTAACAGGAGGCTTTAAAATTTTCTTTCTAGTTTCCTTCGTTTGGGAGGAAAATGCAAAGGTACAAGACAGCTTTTCCTTGCCAATATCTCTCGTTTGCAAAGAGCTGCGCATTGGAAAATTCGGGGCTATATCGTGTAGATGATGGCCTAACAGGAGGCTTTAAAATTTTAATTCTAGTGTCCTTCGTTTGGGAGAAAAATGCAATGGTACAAGACAGCTTTTCCTTGCCAATATCTCTCTTTTGCAAAGATCTACGCATTGGAAAATTCAGGGCTATGTCGTGTAGATGATGGTCTAACAGGAGGCTTTAAAATTTTCTTTCTAGTGTCCTTCGTTTGGGAGAAAAATGCAATGGTACAAGACAGCTTTTCCTTGCCAATATCTCTCTTTTGCAAAGAGCTGCGCATTGGAAAATTCAGGGCTATGTCGTGTAGATGATGGCCTAACAGGAGGCTTTAAAATTTTCTTTCTAGTGTCCTTCGTTTGGGAGAAAAATGCAAAGGTACAAGACAGCTTTTCATTGCCAATATCTCTCGTTTGCAAAAAGCTGCGCATTGGAAAATTCAGGGCTATATCGTGTAGATGATGGCCTAACAGGAGGCTTTAAAATTTTAATTCTAGTGTCCTTCGTTTGGGAGAAAAATGCAATGGTACAAGACAGCTTTTTCTTGCCAATATCTCTCTTTTGCAAAGAGCTGCGCATTGGAAAATTCAGGGCTATGTCGTGTAGATGATGGTCTAACAGGAGGCTTTAAAATTTTCTTTCTAGTGTCCTTCGTTTGGGAGAAAAATGCAATGGTACAAGACAGCCTTTCCTTGCCAATATCTCTCTTTTGCAAAGAGCTGCGCATTGGAAAATTCAGGGCTATGTCGTGTAGATGATGGCCTAACAGGAGGCTTTAAAATTTTCTTTCTAGTGTCCTTCGTTTGTGAGAAAAATGCAAAGGTACAAGACAGCTTTTCCTTGCCAATATCTCTCTTTTGCAAAGAGCTGCGCATTGGAAAATTCAGGGCTATATCGTGTAGATGATGGCCTAACAGGAGGCTTTAAAATTTTAATTCTAGTGTCCTTCGTTTGGGAGAAAAATGCAAAGGTACAAGACAGCTTTTCCTTGCCAATATCTCTCTTTTGCAAAGAGCTGCGCATTGGAAAATTCATGGCTATGCCGTGTAGATGATGGTCTAACAGGAGGCTTTAAAATGTTCTTTCTAGTGTCCTTCGTTTGGGAGAAAAATGCAAAGGTACAAGACAGCTTTTCCTTGCCAATATCTCTCGTTTGCAAAGAGCTGCGCATTGGAAAATTCAGGGCTATATCGTGTAGATGATGGCCTAACAGGAGGCTTTAAAATTTTAATTCTAGTGTCCTTCGTTTGGGAGAAAAATGCAATGGTACAAGACAGCTTTTCCTTGCCAATATCTCTCTTTTGCAAAGAGCTGCGCATTGGAAAATTCAGGGCTATGTCGTGTAGATGATGGCCTAACAGGAGGCTTTAAAATTTTCTTTCTAGTGTCCTTCGTTTGGGAGAAAAATGCAATGGTACAAGACAGCTTTTCCTTGCCAATATCTCTCGTTTGCAAAGAGCTGCGCATTGGAAAATTCGGGGCTATATCGTGTAGATGATGGCCTAACAGGAGGCTTTAAAATTTTAATTCTAGTGTCCTTCGTTTGGGAGAAAAATGCAATGGTACAAGAAAGCTTTTCCTTGCCAATATCTCTCTTTTGCAAAGAGCTGCGCATTGGAAAATTCAGGGCTATGTCGTGTAGATGATGGCCTAACAGGAGGCTTTAAAATTTTCTTTCTAGTGTCCTTCGTTTAGGAGAAAAATGCAAAGGTACAAGACAGCTTTTCCTTGCCAATATCTCTCTTTTGCAAAGATCTACGCATTGGAAAATTCAGGGCTATGTCGTGTAGATGATGGTCTAACAGGAGGCTTTAAAATTTTCTTTCTAGTGTCCTTCGTTTGGGAGAAAAATGCAATGGTACAAGACAGCTTTTCCTTGCCAATATCTCTCTTTTGCAAAGAGCTGCGCATTGGAAAATTCAGGGCTATGTCGTGTAGATGATGGCCTAACAGGAGGCTTTAAAATTTTCTTTCTAGTGTCCTTCGTTTGGGAGAAAAATGCAAAGGTACAAGACAGCTTTTCATTGCCAATATCTCTCGTTTGCAAAAAGCTGCGCATTGGAAAATTCAGGGCTATATCGTGTAGATGATGGCCTAACAGGAGGCTTTAAAATTTTAATTCTAGTGTCCTTCGTTTGGGAGAAAAATGCAATGGTACAAGACAGCTTTTTCTTGCCAATATCTCTCTTTTGCAAAGAGCTGCGCATTGGAAAATTCAGGGCTATGTCGTGTAGATGATGGTCTAACAGGAGGCTTTAAAATTTTCTTTCTAGTGTCCTTCGTTTGGGAGAAAAATGCAATGGTACAAGACAGCCTTTCCTTGCCAATATCTCTCTTTTGCAAAGAGCTGCGCATTGGAAAATTCAGGGCTATGTCGTGTAGATGATGGCCTAACAGGAGGCTTTAAAATTTTCTTTCTAGTGTCCTTCGTTTGGGAGAAAAATGCAAAGGTACAAGACAGCTTTTCCTTGCCAATATCTCTCTTTTGCAAAGAGCTGCGCATTGGAAAATTCAGGGCTATATCGTGTAGATGATGGCCTAACAGGAGGCTTTAAAATTTTAATTCTAGTGTCCTTCGTTTGGGAGAAAAATGCAAAGGTACAAGACAGCTTTTCCTTGCCAATATCTCTCTTTTGCAAAGAGCTGCGCATTGGAAAATTCATGGCTATGCCGTGTAGATGATGGTCTAACAGGAGGCTTTAAAATGTTCTTTCTAGTGTCCTTCGTTTGGGAGAAAAATGCAAAGGTACAAGACAGCTTTTCCTTGCCAATATCTCTCGTTTGCAAAGAGCTGCGCATTGGAAAATTCAGGGCTATATCGTGTAGATGATGGCCTAACAGGAGGCTTTAAAATTTTAATTCTAGTGTCCTTCGTTTGGGAGAAAAATGCAATGGTACAAGACAGCTTTTCCTTGCCAATATCTCTCTTTTGCAAAGAGCTGCGCATTGGAAAATTCAGGGCTATGTCGTGTAGATGATGGTCTAACAGGAGGCTTTAAAATTTTATTTCTAGTGTCCTTCGTTTGGGAGAAAAATGCAATGGTACAAGACAGCTTTTCCTTGCCAATATCTCTCTTTTGCAAAGAGCTGCGCATTGGAAAATTCAGGGCTATGTCGTGTAGATGATGGCCTAACAGGAGGCTTTAAAATTTTCTTTCTTGTGTCCTTCGTTTGGGAGAAAAATGCAAAGGTACAAGACAGCTTTTCCTTGCCAATATCTCTCGTTTGCAAAGAGCTGCGCATTGGAAAATTCAGGGCTATATCGTGTAGATGATGGCCTAACAGGAGGCTTTAAAATTCTAATTCTAGTGTCCTTCGTTTGGGAGAAAAATGCAATGGTACAAGAAAGCTTTTCCTTGCCAATATCTCTCTTTTGCAAAGAGCTGCGCATTGGAAAATTCAGGGCTATGTCGTGTAGATGATGGTCTAACAGGAGGCTTTAAAATTTTCTTTCTAGTGTCCTTCGTTTGGGAGAAAAATGCAAAGGTACAAGACAGCTTTTCCTTGCCAATATCTCTCTTTTGCAAAGAGCTGCGCATTGGAAAATTCATGGTAATGCCGTGTAGATGATGGTCTAACAGGAGGCTTTAAAATTTTCTTTCTAGTGTCCTTCGTTTGGGAGAAAAATGCAATGGTACAAGACCGCTTTTCCTTGCCAATATCTCTCTTTTGCAAAGAGCTGCGCATTGGAAAATTCAGGGCTATATCGTGTAGATGATGGCCTAACAGGAGGCTTTAAAATTTTAATTCTAGTGTCCTTCGTTTGGGAGCAAAATGCAAAGGTACAAGACAGCTTTTCCTTGCCAATATCTCTATTTTGCAAAGAGCTGCGCATTGGAAAATTCAGGGCTATGTCGTGTAGATGATGGCCTAACAGGAGGCTTTAAAATTTTCTTTCTAGTTTCCTTCGTTTGGGAGAAAAATGCAATGGTACAAGAAAGCTTTTCCTTGCCAATATCTCTCTTTTGCAAAGAGCTGCGCATTGGAAAATTCAGGGCTATGTCGTGTAGATAATGGCCTAACAGGAGGCTTTAAAATTTTCTTTCTAGTGTCCTTCGTTTGGGAGAAAAATGCAAAGGTACAAGACAGCTTTTCCTTGCCAATATCTCTCTTTTGCAAAGAGCTGCGCATTGGAAAATTCAGGGCTATGTCGTGTAGATGATGGCCTAACAGGAGGCTTTAAAATTTTAATTCTAGTGTCCTTCGTTTGGGAGAAAAATGCAAAGGTACAAGACAGCTTTTCCTTGCCAATATCTCTCTTTTGCAAAGAGCTGCGCATTGGAAAATTCAGGGCTATGTCGTGTAGATGATGGCCTAACAGGAGGCTTTAACATTTTCTTTCTAGTGTCCTTCGTTTGGGAGAAAAATGCAATGGTACAAGACAGCTTTTCCTTGCCAATATCTCTCTTTTGCAAAGAGCTGCGCATTGGAAAATTCAGGGCTATGTCGTGTAGATGATGGTCTAACAGGAGGCTTTAAAATTTTAATTCTAGTGTCCTTCGTTTGGGAGAAAAATGCAATGGAACAAGACAGCTTTTCCTTGCCAATATCTCTCTTTTGCAAAGAGCTGCGCATTGGAAAATTCAGGGCTATGTCGTGTAGATGATGGTCTAACAGGAGGCTTTAAAATTTTCTTTCTAGTGTCCTTCGTTTGGGAGAAAAATGCAATGGTACAAGACAGCTTTTCCTTGCCAATATCTCTCTTTTGCAAAGAGCTGCGCATTGGAAAATTCAGGGCTAGGTCGTGTAGATGATGGCCTAACAGGAGGCTTTAACATTTTCTTTCTAGTGTCCTTCGTTTGGGAGAAAAATGCAATGGTACAAGACAGCTTTTCCTTGCCAATATCTCTCTTTTGCAAAGAGCTGCGCATTGGAAAATTCAGGGCTATGTCGTGTAGATGATGGTCTAACAGGAGGCTTTAAAATTTTCTTTCTAGTGTCCTTCGTTTGGGAGAAAAATGCAATGGTACAAGACAGCTTTTCCTTGCCAATATCTCTCTTTTGCAAAGAGCTGCGCATTGGAAAATTCAGGGCTATGTCGTGTAGATGATGGCCTAACAGGAGGCTTTAAAATTTTCTTTCTAGTGTCCTTCGTTTGGGAGAAAAATGCAAAGGTACAAGACAGCTTTTCCTTGCCAATATCTCTCGTTTGCAAAGAGCTGCGCATTGGAAAATTCAGGGCTATATCGTGTAGATGATGGTCTAACAGGAGGCTTTAAAATTTTAATTCTAGTGTCCTTCGTTTGGGAGAAAAATGCAAAGGTACAAGACAGCTTTTCCTTGCCAATATCTCTCTTTTGCAAAGAGCTGCGCATTGGGAAATTCAGGGCTATGTCGTGTAGATGATGGCCTAACAGGAGGCTTTAAAATTTTCTTTCTAGTGTCCTTCGTTTGGGAGAAAAATGCAAAGGTACAAGACAGCTTTTCCTTGCCAATATCTCTCGTTTGCAAAGAGCTGCGCATTGGAAAATTCGGGGCTATATCGTGTAGATGATGGCCTAACAGGAGGCTTTAAAATTTTAATTCTAGTGTCCTTCGTTTGGGAGAAAAATGCAATGGTACAAGACAGCTTTTCCTTGCCAATATCTCTCTTTTGCAAAGAGCTGCGCATTGGAAAATTCAGGGCTATGTCGTGTAGATGATGGCCTAACAGGAGGCTTTAAAATTCTAATTCTAGTGTCCTTCGTTTGGGAGAAAAATGCAATGGTACAAGACAGCTTTTCCTTGCCAATATCTCTCTTTTGCAAAGAGCTGCGCATTGGAAAATTCAGGGCTATGTCGTGTAGATGATGGTCTAACAGGAGGCTTTAAAATTTTCTTTCTAGTGTCCTTCGTTTGGGAGAAAAATGCAAAGGTACAAGACAGCTTTTCCTTGCCAATATCTCTCTTTTGCAAAGAGCTGCGCATTGGAAAATTCATGGCTATGCCGTGTAGATGATGGTCTAACAGGAGGCTTTAAAATTTTAATTCTAGTGTCCTTCGTTTGGGAGCAAAATGCAAAGGTACAAGACAGCTTTTCCTTGCCAATATCTCTATTTTGCAAAGAGCTGCGCATTGGAAAATTCAGGGCTATGTCGTGTAGATGATGGCCTAACAGGAGGCTTTAAAATTTTCTTTCTAGTTTCCTTCGTTTGGGAGAAAAATGCAATGGTACAAGAAAGCTTTTCCTTGCCAATATCTCTCTTTTGCAAAGAGCTGCGCATTGGAAAATTCAGGGCTATGTCGTGTAGATGATGGCCTAACAGGAGGCTTTAACATTTTCTTTCTAGTGACCTTCGTTTGGGAGAAAAATGCAAAGGTACAAGACAGCTTTTCCTTGCCAATATCTCTCTTTTGCAAAGAGCTGCGCATTGGAAAATTCAGGGCTATGTCGTGTAGATGATGGCCTAACAGGAGGCTTTAAAATTTTAATTCTAGTGTCCTTCGTTTGGGAGAAAAATGCAAAGGTACAAGACAGCTTTTCCTTGCCAATATCTCTCTTTTGCAAAAGAGCTGCGCATTGGAAAATTCAGGGCTATGTCGTGTAGATGATGGCCTAACAGGAGGCTTTAACATTTTCTTTCTAGTGTCCTTCGTTTGGGAGAAAAATGCAATGGTACAAGACAGCTTTTCCTTGCCAATATCTCTCTTTTGCAAAGAGCTGCGCATTGGAAAATTCAGGGCTATGTCGTGTAGATGATGGTCTAACAGGAGGCTTTAAAATTTTCTTTCTAGTGTCCTTCGTTTGGGAGAAAAATGCAATGGTACAAGACAGCTTTTCCTTGCCAATATCTCTCTTTTGCAAAGAGCTGCGCATTGGGAAATTCAGGGCTATGTCGTGTAGATGATGGCCTAACAGGAGGCTTTAAAATTTTCTTTCTAGTTTCCTTCGTTTGGGAGGAAAATGCAAAGGTACAAGACAGCTTTTCCTTGCCAATATCTCTCGTTTGCAAAGAGCTGCGCATTGGAAAATTCGGGGCTATATCGTGTAGATGATGGCCTAACAGGAGGCTTTAAAATTTTAATTCTAGTGTCCTTCGTTTGGGAGAAAAATGCAATGGTACAAGACAGCTTTTCCTTGCCAATATCTCTCTTTTGCAAAGAGTTGCGCATTGGAAAATTCAGGGCTATGTCGTGTAGATGATGGTCTAACAGGAGGCTTTAAAATTTTCTTTCTAGTGTCCTTCGTTTGGGAGAAAAATGCAATGGTACAAGACAGCTTTTCCTTGCCAATATCTCTCTTTTGCAAAGAGCTGCGCATTGGAAAATTCAGGGCTAGGTCGTGTAGATGATGGCCTAACAGGAGGCTTTAACATTTTCTTTCTAGTGTCCTTCGTTTGGGAGAAAAATGCAATGGTACAAGACAGCTTTTCCTTGCCAATATCTCTCTTTTGCAAAGAGCTGCGCATTGGAAAATTCAGGGCTATGTCGTGTAGATGATGGTCTAACAGGAGGCTTTAAAATTTTCTTTCTAGTGTCCTTCGTTTGGGAGAAAAATGCAATGGTACAAGACAGCTTTTCCTTGCCAATATCTCTCTTTTGCAAAGAGCTGCGCATTGGAAAATTCAGGGCTATGTCGTGTAGATGATGGCCTAACAGGAGGCTTTAAAATTCTAATTCTAGTGTCCTTCGTTTGGGAGAAAAATGCAATGGTACAAGACAGCTTTTCCTTGCCAATATCTCTCTTTTGCAAAGAGCTGCGCATTGGAAAATTCAGGGCTATGTCGTGTAGATGATGGTCTAACAGGAGGCTTTAAAATTTTCTTTCTAGTGTCCTTCGTTTGGGAGAAAAATGCAAAGGTACAAGACAGCTTTTCCTTGCCAATATCTCTCTTTTGCAAAGAGCTGCGCATTGGAAAATTCATGGCTATGCCGTGTAGATGATGGTCTAACAGGAGGCTTTAAAATTTTAATTCTAGTGTCCTTCGTTTGGGAGCAAAATGCAAAGGTACAAGACAGCTTTTCCTTGCCAATATCTCTATTTTGCAAAGAGCTGCGCATTGGAAAATTCAGGGCTATGTCGTGTAGATGATGGCCTAACAGGAGGCTTTAAAATTTTCTTTCTAGTTTCCTTCGTTTGGGAGAAAAATGCAATGGTACAAGAAAGCTTTTCCTTGCCAATATCTCTCTTTTGCAAAGAGCTGCGCATTGGAAAATTCAGGGCTATGTCGTGTAGATGATGGCCTAACAGGAGGCTTTAACATTTTCTTTCTAGTGACCTTCGTTTGGGAGAAAAATGCAAAGGTACAAGACAGCTTTTCCTTGCCAATATCTCTCTTTTGCAAAGAGCTGCGCATTGGAAAATTCAGGGCTATGTCGTGTAGATGATGGCCTAACAGGAGGCTTTAAAATTTTAATTCTAGTGTCCTTCGTTTGGGAGAAAAATGCAAAGGTACAAGACAGCTTTTCCTTGCCAATATCTCTCTTTTGCAAAAGAGCTGCGCATTGGAAAATTCAGGGCTATGTCGTGTAGATGATGGCCTAACAGGAGGCTTTAACATTTTCTTTCTAGTGTCCTTCGTTTGGGAGAAAAATGCAATGGTACAAGACAGCTTTTCCTTGCCAATATCTCTCTTTTGCAAAGAGCTGCGCATTGGAAAATTCAGGGCTATGTCGTGTAGATGATGGTCTAACAGGAGGCTTTAAAATTTTCTTTCTAGTGTCCTTCGTTTGGGAGAAAAATGCAATGGTACAAGACAGCTTTTCCTTGCCAATATCTCTCTTTTGCAAAGAGCTGCGCATTGGGAAATTCAGGGCTATGTCGTGTAGATGATGGCCTAACAGGAGGCTTTAAAATTTTCTTTCTAGTTTCCTTCGTTTGGGAGGAAAATGCAAAGGTACAAGACAGCTTTTCCTTGCCAATATCTCTCGTTTGCAAAGAGCTGCGCATTGGAAAATTCGGGGCTATATCGTGTAGATGATGGCCTAACAGGAGGCTTTAAAATTTTAATTCTAGTGTCCTTCGTTTGGGAGAAAAATGCAATGGTACAAGACAGCTTTTCCTTGCCAATATCTCTCTTTTGCAAAGAGTTGCGCATTGGAAAATTCAGGGCTATGTCGTGTAGATGATGGTCTAACAGGAGGCTTTAAAATTTTCTTTCTAGTGTCCTTCGTTTGGGAGAAAAATGCAATGGTACAAGACAGCTTTTCCTTGCCAATATCTCTCTTTTGCAAAGAGCTGCGCATTGGAAAATTCAGGGCTAGGTCGTGTAGATGATGGCCTAACAGGAGGCTTTAACATTTTCTTTCTAGTGTCCTTCGTTTGGGAGAAAAATGCAATGGTACAAGACAGCTTTTCCTTGCCAATATCTCTCTTTTGCAAAGAGCTGCGCATTGGAAAATTCAGGGCTATGTCGTGTAGATGATGGTCTAACAGGAGGCTTTAAAATTTTCTTTCTAGTGTCCTTCGTTTGGGAGAAAAATGCAATGGTACAAGACAGCTTTTCCTTGCCAATATCTCTCTTTTGCAAAGAGCTGCGCATTGGAAAATTCAGGGCTATGTCGTGTAGATGATGGCCTAACAGGAGGCTTTAAAATTTTCTTTCTAGTGTCCTTCGTTTGGGAGAAAAATGCAAAGGTACAAGACAGCTTTTCCTTGCCAATATCTCTCTTTTGCAAAGAGCTGCGCATTGGAAAATTCAGGGCTATGTCGTGTAGATGATGGTCTAACAGGAGGCTTTAAAATTTTCTTTCTAGTGTCCTTCGTTTGGGAGAAAAATGCAATGGTACAAGACAGCTTTTCCTTGCCAATATCTCTCTTTTGGAAAGAGCTGCGCATTGGAAAATTCAGGGCTAGGTCGTGTAGATGATGGCCTAACAGGAGGCTTTAACATTTTCTTTCTAGTGTCCTTCGTTTGGGAGAAAAATGCAATGGTACAAGACAGCTTTTCCTTGCCAATATCTCTCTTTTGCAAAGAGCTGCGCATTGGAAAATTCAGGGCTATGTCGTGTAGATGATGGTCTAACAGGAAGCTTTAAAATTTTCTTTCTAGTGTCCTTCGTTTGGGAGAAAAATGCAATGGTACAAGACAGCTTTTCCTTGCCAATATCTCTCTTTTGCAAAGAGCTGCGCATTGGAAAATTCAGGGCTATGTCGTGTAGATGATGGCCTAACAGGAGGCTTTAAAATTTTCTTTCTAGTGTCCTTCGTTTGGGAGAAAAATGCAAAGGTACAAGACAGCTTTTCCTTGCCAATATCTCTCGTTTGCAAAGAGCTGCGCATTGGAAAATTCAGGGCTATATCGTGTAGATGATGGTCTAACAGGAGGCTTTAAAATTTTAATTCTAGTGTCCTTCGTTTGGGAGAAAAATGCAAAGGTACAAGACAGCTTTTCCTTGCCAATATCTCTCTTTTGCAAAGAGCTGCGCATTGGAAAATTCATGGCAATGCCGTGTAGATGATGGTCTAACAGGAGGCTTTAAAATTTTAATTCTAGTGTCCTTCGTTTGGGAGAAAAATGCAATGGTACAAGAAAGCTTTTCCTTGCCAATATCTCTCTTTTGCAAAGAGCTGCGCATTGGAAAATTCAGGGCTATGTCGTGTAGATGATGGCCTAACAGGAGGCTTTAAAATTTTCTTTCTAGTGTCCTTCGTTTGGGAGAAAAATGCAAAGGTACAAGACAGCTTTTCCTTGCCAATATCTCTCTTTTGCAAAGAGCTACGCATTGGAAAATACAGGGCTATGTCGTGTAGATGATGGTCTAACAGGAGGCTTTAAAATTTTCTTTCTAGTGTCCTTCGTTTGGGAGAAAAATGCAATGGTACAAGACAGCTTTTCCTTGCCAATATCTCTCTTTTGCAAAGAGCTGCGCATTGGAAAATTCAGGGCTATGTCGTGTAGATGATGGTCTAACAGGAGGCTTTAAAATTTTCTTTCTAGTGTCCTTCGTTTGGGAGAAAAATGCAATGGTACAAGACAGCTTTTCCTTGCCAATATCTCTCTTTTGCAAAGAGCTGCGCATTGGGAAATTCAGGGCTATGTCGTGTAGATGATGGCCTAACAGGAGGCTTTAAAATTTTCTTTCTAGTGTCCTTCGTTTGGGAGAAAAATGCAAAGGTACAAGACAGCTTTTCCTTGCCAATATCTCTCTTTTGCAAAGAGCTGCGCATTGGAAAATTCAGGGCTATGTCGTGTAGATGATGGCCTAACAGGAGGCTTTAACATTTTCTTTCTAGTGTCCTTCGTTTGGGAGAAAAATGCAATGGTACAAGACAGCTTTTCCTTGCCAATATCTCTCTTTTGCAAAGAGCTGCGCATTGGAAAATTCAGGGCTATGTCGTGTAGATGATGGTCTAACAGGAGGCTTTAAAATTTTCTTTCTAGTGTCCTTCGTTTGGGAGAAAAATGCAATGGTACAAGACAGCTTTTCCTTGCCAATATCTCTCGTTTGCAAAGAGCTGCGCATTGGAAAATTCAGGGCTATATCGTGTAGATGATGGCCTAACAGGAGGCTTTAAAATTTTAATTCTAGTGTCCTTCGTTTGGGAGAAAAATGCAATGGTACAAGACAGCTTTTCCTTGCCAATATCTCTCTTTTGCAAAGAGCTGCGCATTGGAAAATTCAGGGCTATGTCGTGTAGATGATGGTCTAACAGGAGGCTTTAAAATTTTCTTTCTAGTGTCCTTCGTTTGGGAGAAAAATGCAATGGTACAAGACAGCTTTTCCTTGCCAATATCTCTCTTTTGCAAAGAGCTGCGCATTGGAAAATTCAGGGCTAGGTCGTGTAGATGATGGTCTAACAGGAGGCTTTAACATTTTCTTTCTAGTGTCCTTCGTTTGGGAGAAAAATGCAATGGTACAAGACAGCTTTTCCTTGCCAATATCTCTCTTTTGCAAAGAGCTGCGCATTGGAAAATTCAGGGCTATGTCGTGTAGATGATGGTCTAACAGGAGGCTTTAAAATTTTCTTTCTAGTGTCCTTCGTTTGGGAGAAAAATGCAATGGTACAAGACAGCTTTTCCTTGCCAATATCTCTCTTTTGCAAAGAGCTGCGCATTGGGAAATTCAGGGCTATGTCGTGTAGATGATGGCCTAACAGGAGGCTTTAAAATTTTCTTTCTAGTGTCCTTCGTTTGGGAGAAAAATGCAAAGGTACAAGACAGCTTTTCCTTGCCAATATCTCTCGTTTGCAAAGAGCTGCGCAATGGAAAATTCAGGGCTATATCGTGTAGATGATGGCCTAACAGGAGGCTTTAAAATTTTAATTCTAGTGTCCTTCGTTTGGGAGAAAAATGCAATGGTACAAGACAGCTTTTCCTTGCCAATATCTCTCTTTTGCAAAGAGCTGCGCATTGGAAAATTCAGGGCTATGTCGTGTAGATGATGGTCTAACAGGAGGCTTTAAAATGTTCTTTCTAGTGTCCTTCGTTTGGGAGAAAAATGCAATGGTACAAGACAGCTTTTCCTTGCCAATATCTCTCTTTTGCAAAGAGCTGCGCATTGGAAAATTCAGGGCTAGGTCGTGTAGATGATGGCCTAACAGGAGGCTTTAACATTTTCTTTCTAGTGTCCTTCGTTTGGGAGAAAAATGCAATGGTACAAGACAGCTTTTCCTTGCCAATATCTCTCTTTTGCAAAGAGCTGCGCATTGGAAAATTCAGGGCTATGTCGAGTAGATGATGGTCTAACAGGAGGCTTTAAAATTTTCTTTCTAGTGTCCTTCGTTTGGGAGAAAAATGCAATGGTACAAGACAGCTTTTCCTTGCCAATATCTCTCTTTTGCAAAGAGCTGCGCATTGGGAAATTCAGGGCTATGTCGTGTAGATGATGGCCTAACAGGAGGCTTTAAAATTTTCTTTCTAGTGTCCTTCGTTTGGGAGAAAAATGCAAAGGTACAAGACAGCTTTTCCTTGCCAATATCTCTCGTTTGCAAAGAGCTGCGCATTGGAAAATTCAGGGCTGTATCGTGTAGATGATGGCCTAACAGGAGGCTTTAAAATTTTAATTCTAGTGTCCTTCGTTTGGGAGAAAAATGCAATGGTACAAGACAGCTTTTCCTTGCCAATATCTCTCTTTTGCAAAGAGCTGCGCATTGGAAAATTCAGGGCTATGTCGTGTAGATGATGGTCTAACAGGAGGCTTTAAAATTTTCTTTCTAGTGTCCTTCGTTTGGGAGAAAAATGCAATGGTACAAGACAGCTTTTCCTTGCCAATATCTCTCTTTTGCAAAGAGCTGCGCATTGGAAAATTCAGGGCTAGGTCGTGTAGATGATGGCCTAACAGGAGGCTTTAACATTTTCTTTCTAGTGTCCTTCGTTTGGGAGAAAAATGCAATGGTACAAGACAGCTTTTCCTTGCCAATATCTCTCTTTTGCAAAGAGCTGCGCATTGGAAAATTCAGGGCTATGTCGTGTAGATGATGGCCTAACAGGAGGCTTTAAAATTTTCTTTCTAGTGTCCTTCGTTTGGGAGAAAAATGCAAAGGTACAAGACAGCTTTTCCTTGCCAATATCTCTCGTTTGCAAAGAGCTGCGCATTGGAAAATTCAGGGCTATGTCGTGTAGATGATGGTCTAACAGGAGGCTTTAAAATTTTAATTCTAGTGTCCTTCGTTTGGGAGAAAAATGCAAAGGTACAAGACAGCTTTTCCTTGCCAATATCTCTCTTTTGCAAAGAGCTGCGCATTGGAAAATTCATGGCTATGCCGTGTAGATGATGGTCTAACAGGCGGCTTTAAAATTTTAATTCTAGTGTCCTTCGTTTGGGAGAAAAATGCAATGGTACAAGAAAGCTTTTCCTTCATAATATATCTCTCTTTTGCAAAGAGCTGCGCTTTGGAAAATTCAGGGCTATGTCGTGTAGATGATGGCCTAACAGGAGGCTTTAAAATTTTCTTTCTAGTGTCCTTCGTTTGGGAGAAAAATGCAAAGGTACAAGACAGCTTTTCCTTGCCAATATCTCTCTTTTGCAAAGAGCTACGCATTGGAAAATTCAGGGCTATGTCGTGTAGATGATGGTCTAACAGGAGGCTTTAAAATTTTCTTTCTAGTGTCCTTCGTTTGGGAGAAAAATGCAATGGTACAAGACAGCTTTTCCTTGCCAATATCTCTCTTTTGCAAAGAGCTGCGCATTGGAAAATTCAGGGCTATATCGTGTAGATGATGGCCTAACAGGAGGCTTTAAAATTTTAATTCTAGTTTCCTTCGTTTGGGAGAAAAATGCAATGGTACAAGAAAGCTTTTCCTTGCCAATATCTCTCTTTTGCAAAGAGCTGCGCATTGGAAAATTCAGGGCTATGTCATGTAGATGATGGCCTAACAGGAGGCTTTAAAATTTTCTTTCTAGTGTCCATCGTTTGGGAGAAAAATGCAAAGGTACAAGACAGCTTTTCCTTGCCAATATCTCTCTTTTGCAAAGAGCTACGCATTGGAAAATTCAGGGCTATGTCGTGTAGATGATGGTCTAACAGGAGGCTTTAAAATTTTCTTTCTAGTGTCCTTCGTTTGGGAGAAAAATGCAATGGTACAAGACAGCTTTTCCTTGCCAATATCTCTCTTTTGCAAAGAGCTGCGCATTGGAAAATTCAGGGCTAGGTCGTGTAGATGATGGCCTAACAGGAGGCTTTAACATTTTCTTTCTAGTGTCCTTCGTTTGGGAGAAAAATGCAATGGTACAAGACAGCTTTTCCTTGCCAATATCTCTCTTTTGCAAAGAGCTGCGCATTGGAAAATTCAGGGCTATGTCGTGTAGATGATGGTCTAACAGGAGGCTTTAAAATTTTCTTTCTAGTGTCCTTCGTTTGGGAGAAAAATGCAATGGTACAAGACAGCTTTTCCTTGCCAATATCTCTCTTTTGCAAAGAGCTGCGCATTGGAAAATTCAGGGCTATGTCGTGTAGATGATGGCCTAACAGGAGGCTTTAAAATTTTCTTTCTAGTGTCCTTCGTTTGGGAGAAAAATGCAAAGGTACAAGACAGCTTTTCCTTGCCAATATCTCTCGTTTGCAAAGAGCTGCGCATTGGAAAATTCAGGGCTATGTCGTGTAGATGATGGTCTAACAGGAGGCTTTAAAATTTTAATTCTAGTGTCCTTCGTTTGGGAGAAAAATGCAATGGTACAAGAAAGCTTTACCTTCCCAATATCTCTCTTTTGCAAAGAGCTGCGCTTTGGAAAATTCAGGGCTATGTCGTGTAGATGATGGCCTAACAGGAGGCTTTAAAATTTTCTTTCTAGTGTCCTTCGTTTGGGAGAAAAATGCAATGGTACAAGACAGCTTTTCCTTGCCAATATCTCTCTTTTGCAAAGAGCTGCGCATTGGAAAATTCAGGGCTATATCGTGTAGATGATGGCCTAACAGGAGGCTTTAAAATTTTAATTCTAGTTTCCTTCGTTTGGGAGAAAAATGCAATGGTACAAGAAAGCTTTTCCTTGCCAATATCTCTCTTTTGCAAAGAGCTGCGCATTGGAAAATTCAGGGCTATGTCATGTAGATGATGGCCTAACAGGAGGCTTTAAAATTTTCTTTCTAGTGTCCATCGTTTGGGAGAAAAATGCAAAGGTACAAGACAGCTTTTCCTTGCCAATATCTCTCTTTTGCAAAGAGCTACGCATTGGAAAATTCAGGGCTATGTCGTGTAGATGATGGTCTAACAGGAGGCTTTAAAATTTTCTTTCTAGTGTCCTTCGTTTGGGAGAAAAATGCAATGGTACAAGACAGCTTTTCCTTGCCAATATCTCTCTTTTGCAAAGAGCTGCGCATTGGAAAATTCAGGGCTATGTCGTGTAGATGATGGCCTAACAGGAGGCTTTAAAATTTTCTTTCTAGTGTCCTTCGTTTGGGAGAAAAATGCAAAGGTACAAGACAGCTTTTCCTTGCCAATATCTCTCGTTTGCAAAGAGCTGCGCATTGGAAAATTCAGGGCTATATCGTGTAGATGATGGCCTAACAGGAGGCTTTCAAATTTTAATTCTAGTGTCCTTCGTTTGGGAGAAAAATGCAATGGTACAAGATAGCTTTTCCTTACCAATATCTCTCTTTTGCAAAGAGCTGCGCATTGGAAAATTCAGGGCTATGTCGTGTAGATGATGGCCTAACAGGAGGCTTTAAAATTTTCTTTCTAGTGTCCTTCGTTTGGGAGAAAAATGCAAAGGTACAAGACAGCTTTTCCTTGCCAATATCTCTCTTTTGCAAAGAGCTGCGCATTGGAAAATTCATGGCTATGCCGTGTAGATGATGGTCTAACAGGAGGCTTTAAAATGTTCTTTCTAGTGTCCTTCGTTTGGGAGAAAAATGCAAAGGTACAAGACAGCTTTTCCTTGCCAATATCTCTCGTTTGCAAAGAGCTGCGCATTGGAAAATTCAGGGCTATATCGTGTAGATGATGGCCTAACAGGAGGCTTTAAAATTTTAATTCTAGTGTCCTTCGTTTGGGAGAAAAATGCAATGGTACAAGACAGCTTTTCCTTGCCAATATCTCTCTTTTGCAAAGAGCTGCGCATTGGAAAATTCAGGGCTATGTCGTGTAGATGATGGCCTAACAGGAGGCTTTAAAATTTTAATTCTAGTGTCCTTCGTTTGGGAGAAAAATGCAATGGTACAAGACAGCTTTTCCTTGCCAATATCTCTCTTTTGCAAAGAGCTGCGCATTGGAAAATTCAGGGCTATGTCGTGTAGATGATGGTCTAACAGGAGGCTTTAAAATTTTCTTTCTAGTGTCCTTCGTTTGGGAGAAAAATGCAATGGTACAATACAGCTTTTCCTTGCCAATATCTCTCTTTTGCAAAGAGCTGCGCATTGGAAAATTCAGGGCTATGTCGTGTAGATGATGGCCTAACAGGAGGCTTTAAAATTTTCTTTCTAGTGTCCTTCGTTTGGGAGAAAAATGCAAAGGTACAAGACAGCTTTTCCTTGCCAATATCTCTCTTTTGCAAAGAGCTGCGATTTGGAAAATTCATGGCTATGCCGTGTAGATGATGGTCTAACAGGAGGCTTTAAAATTTTCTTTCTAGTGTCCTTCGTTTGGGAGAAAAATGCAATGGTACAAGACAGCTTTTCCTTGCCAATATCTCTCTTTTGCAAAGAGCTGCGCATTGGAAAATTCAGGGCTATATCGTGTAGATGATGGCCTAACAGGAGGCTTTAAAATTTTAATTCTAGTGTCCTTCGTTTGGGAGCAAAATGCAAAGGTACAAGACAGCTTTTCCTTGCCAATATCTCTCTTTTGCAAAGAGCTGCGCATTGGAAAATTCATGGCTATGCCGTGTAGATGATGGTCTAACAGGCGGCTTTAAAATTTTAATTCTAGTGTCCTTCGTTTGGGAGAAAAATGCAATGGTACAAGAAAGCTTTTCCTTCATAATATATCTCTCTTTTGCAAAGAGCTGCGCTTTGGAAAATTCAGGGCTATGTCGTGTAGATGATGGCCTAACAGGAGGCTTTAAAATTTTCTTTCTAGTGTCCTTCGTTTGGGAGAAAAATGCAATGGTACAAGACAGCTTTTCCTTGCCAATATCTCTCTTTTGCAAAGAGCTGCGCATTGGAAAATTCAGGGCTATATCGTGTAGATGATGGCCTAACAGGAGGCTTTAAAATTTTAATTCTAGTGTCCTTCGTTTGGGAGCAAAATGCAAAGGTACAAGACAGCTTTTCCTTGCCAATATCTCTCTTTTGCAAAGAGCTGCGCATTGGAAAATTAAGGGCTATGTCGTGTAGATGATGGCCTAACAAGGAGGCTTTAAAATTTTAATTCTAGTGTCCTTCGTTTGGGAGAAAAATGCAATGGTACAAGACAGCTTTTCCTTGCTAATATCTCTCTTTTGCAAAGAGCTGCGCATTGGAAAATTCAGGGCTATGTCGTGTAGATGATGATCTAACAGGAGGCTTTAAAAAAAATTTTCTAGTGTCCTTCGTTTGGGAGAAAAATGCAATGGTACAATACAGCTTTTCCTTGCCAATATCTCTCTTTTGCAAAGAGCTGCGCATTGGAAAATTCAGGGCTATGTCGTGTAGATGATGGCCTAACAGGAGGCTTTAAAATTTTCTTTCTAGTGTCCTTCGTTTGGGAGAAAAATGCAATGGTACAAGACAGCTTTTCCTTGCCAATATCTCTCTTTTGCAAAGAGCTGCGCATTGGAAAATTCATGGCTATGCCGTGTAGATGATGGTCTAACAGGAGGCTTTAAAATTTTCTTTCTAGTGTCCTTCGTTTGGGAGAAAAATGCAATGGTACAAGACAGCTTTTCCTTGCCAATATCTCTCTTTTGCAAAGAGCTGCGCATTGGAAAATTCAGGGCTATATCGTGTGGATGATGGCCTAACAGGAGGCTTTAAAATTTTAATTCTAGTGTCCTTCGTTTGGGAGCAAAATGCAAAGGTACAAGACAGCTTTTCCTTGCCAATATCTCTCTTTTGCAAAGAGCTGCGCATTGGAAAATTCAGGGCTATGTCGTGTAGATGATGGCCTAACAGGAGGCTTTAAAATTTTCTTTCTAGTTTCCTTCGTTTGGGAGAAAAATGCAATGGTACAAGAAAGCTTTTCCTTGCCAATATCTCTCTTTTGCAAAGAGCTGCGCATTGGAAAATTCAGGGCTATGTCGTGTAGATGATGGCCTAACAGGAGGCTTTAAAATTTTCTTTCTAGTGTCCTTCGTTTGGGAGAAAAATGCAAAGGTACAAGACAGCTTTTCCTTGCCAATATCTCTCTTTTGCAAAGAGCTACGCATTGGAAAATTCAGGGCTATGTCGTGTAGATGATGGCCTAACAGGAGGCTTTAAAATTTTCTTTCTAGTGACCTTCGTTTGGGAGAAAAATGCAAAGGTACAAGACAGCTTTTCCTTGCCAATATCTCTCTTTTGCAAAGAGCTGCGCATTGGAAAATTCAGGGCTATGTCGTGTAGATGATGGCCTAACAGGAGGCTTTAACATTTTCTTTCTAGTGTCCTTCGTTTGGGAGAAAAATGCAATGGTACAAGACAGCTTTTCCTTGCCAATATCTCTCTTTTGCAAAGAGCTGCGCATTGGAAAATTCATGGCTATGCCGTGTAGATGATGGTCTAACAGGCGGCTTTAAAATTTTAATTCTAGTGTCCTTCGTTTGGGAGAAAAATGCAATGGTACAAGAAAGCTTTTCCTTCATAATATATCTCTCTTTTGCAAAGAGCTGCGCTTTGGAAAATTCAGGGCTATGTCGTGTAGATGATGGCCTAACAGGAGGCTTTAAAATTTTCTTTCTAGTGTCCTTCGTTTGGGAGAAAAATGCAATGGTACAAGACAGCTTTTCCTTGCCAATATCTCTCTTTTGCAAAGAGCTGCGCATTGGAAAATTCAGGGCTATATCGTGTAGATGATGGCCTAACAGGAGGCTTTAAAATTTTAATTCTAGTGTCCTTCGTTTGGGAGCAAAATGCAAAGGTACAAGACAGCTTTTCCTTGCCAATATCTCTCTTTTGCAAAGAGCTGCGCATTGGAAAATTAAGGGCTATGTCGTGTAGATGATGGCCTAACAAGGAGGCTTTAAAATTTTAATTCTAGTGTCCTTCGTTTGGGAGAAAAATGCAATGGTACAAGACAGCTTTTCCTTGCTAATATCTCTCTTTTGCAAAGAGCTGCGCATTGGAAAATTCAGGGCTATGTCGTGTAGATGATGATCTAACAGGAGGCTTTAAAAAAAATTTTCTAGTGTCCTTCGTTTGGGAGAAAAATGCAATGGTACAATACAGCTTTTCCTTGCCAATATCTCTCTTTTGCAAAGAGCTGCGCATTGGAAAATTCAGGGCTATGTCGTGTAGATGATGGCCTAACAGGAGGCTTTAAAATTTTCTTTCTAGTGTCCTTCGTTTGGGAGAAAAATGCAATGGTACAAGACAGCTTTTCCTTGCCAATATCTCTCTTTTGCAAAGAGCTGCGCATTGGAAAATTCATGGCTATGCCGTGTAGATGATGGTCTAACAGGAGGCTTTAAAATTTTCTTTCTAGTGTCCTTCGTTTGGGAGAAAAATGCAATGGTACAAGACAGCTTTTCCTTGCCAATATCTCTCTTTTGCAAAGAGCTGCGCATTGGAAAATTCAGGGCTATATCGTGTGGATGATGGCCTAACAGGAGGCTTTAAAATTTTAATTCTAGTGTCCTTCGTTTGGGAGCAAAATGCAAAGGTACAAGACAGCTTTTCCTTGCCAATATCTCTCTTTTGCAAAGAGCTGCGCATTGGAAAATTCAGGGCTATGTCGTGTAGATGATGGCCTAACAGGAGGCTTTAAAATTTTCTTTCTAGTTTCCTTCGTTTGGGAGAAAAATGCAATGGTACAAGAAAGCTTTTCCTTGCCAATATCTCTCTTTTGCAAAGAGCTGCGCATTGGAAAATTCAGGGCTATGTCGTGTAGATGATGGCCTAACAGGAGGCTTTAAAATTTTCTTTCTAGTGTCCTTCGTTTGGGAGAAAAATGCAAAGGTACAAGACAGCTTTTCCTTGCCAATATCTCTCTTTTGCAAAGAGCTACGCATTGGAAAATTCAGGGCTATGTCGTGTAGATGATGGCCTAACAGGAGGCTTTAAAATTTTCTTTCTAGTGACCTTCGTTTGGGAGAAAAATGCAAAGGTACAAGACAGCTTTTCCTTGCCAATATCTCTCTTTTGCAAAGAGCTGCGCATTGGAAAATTCAGGGCTATGTCGTGTAGATGATGGCCTAACAGGAGGCTTTAACATTTTCTTTCTAGTGTCCTTTGTTTGGGAGAAAAATGCAATGGTACAAGACAGCTTTTCCTTGCCAATATCTCTCTTTTGCAAAGAGCTGCGCATTGGAAAATTCAGGGCTATGTCGTGTAGATGATGGTCTAACAGGAGGCTTTAAAATTTTATTTCTAGTGTCCTTCGTTTGGGAGAAAAATGCAATGGTACAAGACAGCTTTTCCTTGCCAATATCTCTCTTTTGCAAAGAGCTGCGCATTGGAAAATTCAGGGCTATGTCGTGTAGATGATGGTCTAACAGGAGGCTTTAAAATTTTCTTTCTAGTGTCCTTCGATTGGGAGAAAAATGCAAAGGTACAAGACAGCTTTTCCTTGCCAATATCTCTCGTTTGCAAAGAGCTGCGCATTGGAAAATTCAGGGCTATGTCGTGTAGATGATGGCCTAACAGGAGGCTTTAAAATTTTAATTCTAGTGTCCTTCGTTTGGGAGAAAAATGCAATGGTACAAGACAGCTTTTCCTTGCCAATATCTCTCTTTTGCAAAGAGCTGCGCATTGGAAAATTCAGGGCTATGTCGTGTAGATGATGGTCTAACAGGAGGCTTTAAAATTTTCTTTCTAGTGTCCTTCGTTTGGGAGAAAAATGCAATGGTACAAGACAGCTTTTCCTTGCCAATATCTCTCTTTTGCAAAGAGCTGCGCATTGGAAAATTCAGGGCTATGTCGTGTAGATGATGGCCTAACAGGAGGCTTTAACATTTTCTTTCTAGTGTCCTTCGTTTGGGAGAAAAATGCAATGGTACAAGACAGCTTTTCCTTGCCAATATCTCTCTTTTGCAAAGAGCTGCGCATTGGAAAATTTAGGGCTATGTCGTGTAGATGATGGCCTAACAGGAGGCTTTAAAATTTTCTTTCTAGTGTCCTTCGTTTGGGAGAAAAATGCAAAGGTACAAGACAGCTTTTCCTTGCCAATATCTCTCGTTTGCAAAGAGCTGCGCATTGGAAAATTCAGGGCTATATCGTGTAGATGATGGCCTAACAGGAGGCTTTAAAATTTTAATTCTAGTGTCCTTCGTTTGGGAGAAAAATGCAATGGTACAAGACAGCTTTTCCTTGCCAATATCTCTCTTTTGCAAAGAGCTGCGCATTGGAAAATTCAGGGCTATGTCGTGTAGATGATGGCCTAACAGGAGACTTTAAAATTTTCTTTCTAGTGTCCTTCGTTTGGGAGAAAAATGCAAAGGTACAAGACAGCTTTTCCTTGCCAATATCTCTCTTTTGCAAAGAGCTGCGCATTGGAAAATTCATGGCTATGCCGTGTAGATGATGGTCTAACAGGAGGCTTTAAAATGTTCTTTCTAGTGTCCTTCGTTTGGGAGAAAAATGCAAAGGTACAAGACAGCTTTTCCTTGAAAATATCTCTCGTTTGCAAAGAGCTGCGCATTGGAAAATTCAGGGCTATATCGTGTAGATGATGGCCTAACAGGAGGCTTTAAAATTTTAATTCTAGTGTCCTTCGTTTGGGAGAAAAATGCAATGGTACAAGACAGCTTTTCCTTGCCAATATCTCTCTTTTGCAAAGAGCTGCGCATTGGAAAATTCAGGGCTATGTCGTGTAGATGATGGTCTAACAGGAGGCTTTAAAATTTTATTTCTAGTGTCCTTCGTTTGGGAGAAAAATGCAATGGTACAAGACAGCTTTTCCTTGCCAATATCTCTCTTTTGCAAAGAGCTGCGCATTGGAAAATTCAGGGCTATGTCGTGTAGATGATGGCCTAACAGGAGGCTTTAAAATTTTCTTTCTTGTGTCCTTCGTTTGGGAGAAAAATGCAATGGTACAAGACAGCTTTTCCTTGCCAATATCTCTCGTTTGCAAAGAGCTGCGCATTGGAAAATTCAGGGCTATATCGTGTAGATGATGGCCTAACAGGAGGCTTTAAAATTTTAATTCTAGTGTCCTTCGTTTGGGAGAAAAATGCAATGGTACAAGACAGCTTTTCCTTGCCAATATCTCTCTTTTGCAAAGAGCTGCGCATTGGAAAATTCAGGGCTATGTCGTGTAGATGATGACCTAACAGGAGGCTTTAAAATTTTCTTTCTAGTGTCCTTCGTTTGGGAGAAAAATGCAAAGGTACAAGACAGCTTTTCCTTGCCAATATCTCTCTTTTGCAAAGAGCTGCGCATTGGAAAATTCATGGCTATGCCGTGTAGATGATGGTCTAACAGGAGGCTTTAAAATTTTCTTTCTAGTGTCCTTCGTTTGGGAGAAAAATGCAATGGTACAAGACAGCTTTTCCTTGCCAATATCTCTCTTTTGCAAAGAGCTGCGCATTGGAAAATTCAGGGCTATGTCGTGTAGATGATGGCCTAACAGGAGGCTTTAAAATTTTAATTCTAGTGTCCTTCGTTTGGGAGAAAAATGCAAAGGTACAAGACAGCTTTTCCTTGCCAATATCTCTCTTTTGCAAAGAGCTGCGCATTGGAAAATTCAGGGCTATGTCGTGTAGATGATGGCCTAACAGGAGGCTTTAACATTTTCTATCTAGTGTCCTTCGTTTGGGAGAAAAATGCAATGGTACAAGACAGCTTTTCCTTGCCAATATCTCTCTTTTGCAAAGAGCTGCGCATTGGAAAATTCAGGGCTATGTCGTGTAGATGATGGTCTAACAGGAGGCTTTAAAATTTTCTTTCTAGTGTCCTTCGTTTGGGAGAAAAATGCAATGGTACAAGACAGCTTTTCCTTGCCAATATCTCTCTTTTCAAAGAGCTGCGCATTGGAAAATTCAGGGCTATGTCGTGTAGATGATGGCCTAACAGGAGGCTTTAAAATTTTCTTTCTAGTGTCCTTCGATTGGGAGAAAAATGCAAAGGTACAAGACAGCTTTTCCTTGCCAATATCTCTCGTTTGCAAAGAGCTGCGCATTGGAAAATTCAGGGCTATATCGTGTAGATGATGGCCTAACAGGAGGCTTTAAAATTTTAATTCTAGTGTCCTTCGTTTGGGAGAAAAATGCAATGGTACAAGACAGCTTTTCCTTGCCAATATCTCTCTTTTGCAAAGAGCTACGCATTGGAAAATTCAGGGCTATGTCGTGTAGATGATGGTCTAACAGGAGGCTTTAAAATTTTCTTTCTAGTGTCCTTCGTTTGGGAGAAAAATGCAATGGTACAAGACAGCTTTTCCTTGCCAATATCTCTCTTTTGCAAAGAGCTGCGCATTGGAAAATTCAGGGCTATGTCGTGTAGATGATGGCCTAACAGGAGGCTTTAACATTTTCTTTCTAGTGTCCTTCGTTTGGGAGAAAAATGCAATGGTACAAGACAGCTTTTCCTTGCCAATATCTCTCTTTTGCAAAGAGCTGCGCATTGGAAAATTCAGGGCTATGTCGTGTAGATGATGGTCTAACAGGAGGCTTTAAAATTTTCTTTCTAGTGTCCTTCGTTTGGGAGAAAAATGCAATGGTACAAGACAGCTTTTCCTTGCCAATATCTCTCTTTTGCAAAGAGCTGCGCATTGGAAAATTCAGGGCTGTGTCGTGTAGATGATGGCCTAACAGGAGACTTTAAAATTTTCTTTCTAGTGTCCTTCGTTTGGGAGAAAAATGCAAAGGTACAAGACAGCTTTTCCTTGCCAATATCTCTCTTTTGCAAAGAGCTGCGCATTGGAAAATTCAGGGCTATATCGTGTAGATGATGGCCTAACAGGAGGCTTTAACATTTTAATTCTAGTGTCCTTCGTTTGGGAGAAAAATGCAAAGGTACAAGACAGCTTTTCCTTGCCAATATCTCTCTTTTGCAAAGAGCTGCGCATTGGAAAATTCATGGCTATGCCGTGTAGATGATGGTCTAACAGGAGGCTTGAAAATGTTCTTTCTAGTGTCCTTCGTTTGGGAGAAAAATGCAAAGGTACAAGACAGCTTTTCCTTGCCAATATCTCTCGTTTGCAAAGAGCTGCGCATTGGAAAATTCAGGGCTATATCGTGTAGATGATGGCCTAACAGGAGGCTTTAAAATTTTAATTCTAGTGTCCTTCGTTTGGGAGAAAAATGCAATGGTACAAGACAGCTTTTCCTTGCCAATATCTCTCTTTTGCAAAGAGCTGCGATTTGGAAAATTCAGGGCTATGTCGTGTAGATGATGGTCTAACAGGAGGCTTTAAAATTTTA
Source organism: Pseudophryne corroboree (assembly GCF_028390025.1). Lineage (NCBI taxonomy): Eukaryota > Metazoa > Chordata > Amphibia > Anura > Myobatrachidae > Pseudophryne > Pseudophryne corroboree. The sequence goes on along the minus strand of NW_026967782.1, from coordinate 117,067 downwards.
TTTCTAGTGTCCTTCGTTTGGGAGAAAAATGCAATGGTACAAGACAGCTTTTCCTTGCCAATATCTCTCTTTTGCAAAGAGCTGCGCATTGGAAAATTCAGGGCTATGTCGTGTAGATGATGGCCTAACAGGAGGCTTTAAAATTTTCTTTCTTGTGTCCTTCGTTTGGGAGAAAAATGCAAAGGTACAAGACAGCTTTTCCTTGCCAATATCTCTCGTTTGCAAAGAGCTGCGCATTGGAAAATTCAGGGCTATATCGTGTAGATGATGGCCTAACAGGAGGCTTTAAAATTTTAATTCTAGTGTCCTTCGTTTGGGAGAAAAATGCAATGGTACAAGACAGCTTTTCCTTGCCAATATCTCTCTTTTGCAAAGAGCTGCGCATTGGAAAATTCAGGGCTATGTCGTGGTAAGGAAAAGCTGTCTTGTACCATTGCATTTTTCTCCCAAACGAAGGACACTAGAAAGAAAATTTTAAAGCCTCCTTTTAGGCCATCATCTACACGACATAGCCCTGAATTTTCCAATGCGCAGCTCTTTGCAAAAGAGAGATATTGGCAAGGAAAAGCTGTATTGTACCATTGCATTTTTCTCCCAAACGAAGGACACTAGAAAATTTTTTTTAAAGCCTCCTGTTAGACCATCATCTACACGACATAGCCCTGAATTTTCCAATGCGCAGCTCTTTGCAAAAGAGAGATATTGGCAAGGAAAAGCTGTCTTGTACCATTGCATTTTTCTCCCAAACGAAGGACACTAGAATTACAATTTTAAAGCCTCCTGTTAGGCCATCATCTACACGATATAGCCCTGAATTTTCCAATGCGCAGCTCTTTGCAAAAGAGAGATATTGGCAAGGAAAAGCTGTCTTGTACCATTGCATTTTTCTCCCAAACGAAGGACACTAGAAAGAAAATTTTAAAGCCTCCTGTTAGACCATCATCTACACGACATAGCCCTGAATTTTCCAATGCGCAGCTCTTTGCAAAAGAGAGATATTGGCAAGGAAAAGCTGTCTTGTACCATTGCATTTTTCTCCCAAACGAAGGACACTAGAAAGAAAATGTTAAAGCCTCCTGTTAGGCCATCATCTACACGACATAGCCCTGAATTTTCCAATGCGCAGCTCTTTGCAAAAGAGAGATATTGGCAAGGAAAAGCTGTCTTGTACCATTGCATTTTTCTCCCAAACGAAGGACACTAGAAAGAAAATTTTAAAGCCTCCTGTTAGACCATCATCTACACGACATAGCCCTGAATTTTCCAATGCGCAGCTCTTTGCAAAAGAGAGATATTGGCAAGGAAAAGCTGTCTTGTACCATTGCATTTTTCTCCCAAAGGAAGGACACTAGAATTAAAATTTTAAAGCCTCCTGTTAGGCCATCATCTACACGATATAGCCCTGAATTTTCCAATGCGCAGCTCTTTGCAAACGAGAGATATTGGCAAGGAAAAGCTGTCTTGTACCTTTGCATTTTTCTCCCAATCGAAGGACACTAGAAAGAAAATTTTAAAGCCTCCTGTTAGGCCATCATCTACACGACATAGCCCTGAATTTTCCAATGCGCAGCTCTTTGCAAAAGAGAGATATTGGCAAGGAAAAGCTGTCTTGTACCATTGCATTTTTCTCCCAAACGAAGGACACTAGAAAGAAAATTTTAAAGCCTCCTGTTAGACCATCATCTACACGACATAGCCCTGAATTTTCCAATGCGCAGCTCTTTGCAAAAGAGAGATATTGGCAAGGAAAAGCTGTCTTGTACCATTGCATTTTTCTCCCAAACGAAGGACACTAGAAAGAAAATGTTAAAGCCTCCTGTTAGGCCATCATCTACACGACATAGCCCTGAATTTTCCAATGCGCAGCTCTTTGCAAAAGAGAGATATTGGCAAGGAAAAGCTGTCTTGTACCTTTGCATTTTTCTCCCAAACGAAGGACACTAGAATTAAAATTTTAAAGCCTCCTGTTAGGCCATCATCTACACGACATAGCCCTGAATTTTCCAATGCGCAGCTCTTTGCAAAAGAGAGATATTGGCAAGGAAAAGCTGTCTTGTACCTTTGCATTTTTCTCCCAAACGAAGGTCACTAGAAAGAAAATTTTAAAGCCTCCTGTTAGGCCATCATCTACACGACATAGCCCTGAATTTTCCAATTCGTAGCTCTTTGCAAAAGAGAGATATTGGCAAGGAAAAGCTGTCTTGTACCTTTGCATTTTTCTTCCAAACGAAGGACACTAGAAAGAAAATTTTAAAGCCTCCTGTTAGGCCATCATCTACACGACATAGCCCTGAATTTTTCAATGCGCAGCTCTTTGCAAAAGAGAGATATTGGCAAGGAAAAGCTGTCTTGTACCATTGCATTTTTCTCCCAAACGAAGGACACTAGAAAGAAAATTTTAAAGCCTCCTGTTAGACCATCATCTACACGGCATAGCCATGAATTTTCCAATGCGCAGCTCTTTGCAAAAGAGAGATATTGGCAAGGAAAAGCCTTCTTGTACCTTTGCATTTTTCTCCCAAACGAAGGACACTAGAAAGAAAATTTTAAAGCCTCCTGTTAGGTCATCATCTACACGACATAGCCCTGAATTTTCCAATGCGCAGCTCTTTGCAAAAGAGAGATATTGGCAAGGAAAAGCTGTATTGTACCATTGCATTTTTCTCCCAAACGAAGGACACTAGAAAGAAAATTTTAAAGCCTCCTGTTAGACCATCATCTACACGACATAGCCCTGAATTTTCCAATGCGCAGCTCTTTGCAAAAGAGAGATATTGGCAAGGAAAAGCTGTCTTGTACCATTGCATTTTTCTCCCAAACGAAGGACACTAGAATTAAAATTTTAAAGCCTCCTGTTAGGCCATCATCTACACGATATAGCCCTGAATTTTCCAATGCGCAGCTCTTTGCAAACGAGAGATATTGGCAAGGAAAAGCTGTCTTGTACCATTGCATTTTTCTCCCAAACGAAGGACACAAGAAAGAAAATTTTAAAGCCTCCTGTTAGGCCATCATCTACACGACATAGCTCTGAATTTTCCAATGCGCAGCTCTTTGCAAAAGAGAGATATTGGCAAGGAAAAGCTGTCTTGTACCATTGCATTTTTCTCCCAAACGAAGGACACTAGAAATAAAATTTTAAAGCCTCCTGTTAGACCATCATCTACGCGACATAGCCCTGAATTTTCCAATGCGCAGCTCTTTGCAAAAGAGAGATATTGGCAAGGAAAAGCTGTCTTGTACCATTGCATTTTTCTCCCAAACGAAGGACACTAGAATTAAAATTTTAAAGCCTCCTGTTAGGCCATCATCTACACGATATAGCCCTGAATTTTCCAATGCGCAGCTCTTTGCAAACGAGAGATATTGGCAAAGAAAAGCTGTCTTGTACCTTTGCATTTTTCTCCCAAACGAAGGACACTAGAAAGAACATTTTAAAGCCTCCTGTTAGACCATCATCTACACGGCATAGCCATGAATTTTCCAATGCGCAGCTCTTTGCAAAAGAGAGATATTGGCAAGGAAAAGCTGTCTTGTACCTTTGCATTTTTCTCCCAAACGAAGGACACTAGAAAGAAAATTTTAAAGTCTCCTGTTAGGCCATCATCTACACGACATAGCCCTGAATTTTCCAATGCGCAGCTCTTTGCAAAAGAGAGATATTGGCAAGGAAAAGCTGTCTTGTACCATTGCATTTTTCTCCCAAACGAAGGACACTAGAATTAAAATTTTAAAGCCTCCTGTTAGGCTATCATCTACACGATATAGCCCTGAATTTTCCAATGCGCAGCTCTTTGCAAACGAGAGATATTGGCAAGGAAAAGCTGTCTTGTACCTTTGCATTTTTCTCCCAAACGAAGGACACTAGAAAGAAAATTTTAAAGCCTCCTGTTAGGCCATCATCTACACGACATAGCCCTGAATTTTCCAATGCGCAGCTCTTTGCAAAAGAGAGATATTGGCAAGGAAAAGCTGTCTTGTACCATTGCATTTTTCTCCCAAACGAAGGACACTAGAATTAAAATTTTAAAGCCTCCTGTTAGGCCATCATCTACACGATATAGCCCTGAATTTTCCAATGCGCAGCTCTTTGCAAACGAGAGATATTGGCAAGGAAAAGCTGTCTTGTACCATTGCATTTTTCTCCCAAACGAAGGACACAAGAAAGAAAATTTTAAAGCCTCCTGTTAGGCCATCATCTACACGACATAGCTCTGAATTTTCCAATGCGCAGCTCTTTGCAAAAGAGAGATATTGGCAAGGAAAAGCTGTCTTGTACCATTGCATTTTTCTCCCAAACGAAGGACACTAGAAATAAAATTTTAAAGCCTCCTGTTAGACCATCATCTACACGACATAGCCCTGAATTTTCCAATGCGCAGCTCTTTGCAAAAGAGAGATATTGGCAAGGAAAAGCTGTCTTGTACCATTGCATTTTTCTCCCAAACGAAGGACACTAGAATTAAAATTTTAAAGCCTCCTGTTAGGCCATCATCAACACGATATAGCCCTGAATTTTCCAATGCGCAGCTCTTTGCAAACGAGAGATATTGGCAAAGAAAAGCTGTCTTGTACCTTTGCATTTTTCTCCCAAACGAAGGACACTAGAAAGAACATTTTAAAGCCTCCTGTTAGACCATCATCTACACGGCATAGCCATGAATTTTCCAATGCGCAGCTCTTTGCAAAAGAGAGATATTGGCAAGGAAAAGCTGTCTTATACCTTTGCATTTTTCTCCCAAACGAAGGACACTAGAAAGAAAATTTTAAAGTCTCCTGTTAGGCCATCATCTACACGACATAGCCTTGAATTTTCCAATGCGCAGCTCTTTGCAAAAGAGAGATATTGGCAAGGAAAAGCTGTCTTGTACCATTGCATTTTTCTCCCAAACGAAGGACACTAGAATTAAAATTTTAAAGCCTCCTGTTAGGCCATCATCTACACGATATAGCCCTGAATTTTCCAATGCGCAGCTCTTTGCAAACGAGAGATATTGGCAAGGAAAAGCTGTCTTGTACCTTTGCATTTTTCTCCCAAACGAAGGACACTAGAAAGAAAATTTTAAAGCCTCCTGTTAGGCCATCATCTACACGACATAGCCCTGAATTTTCCAATGCGCAGCTCTTTGCAAAAGAGAGATATTGGCAAGGAAAAGCTGTCTTGTACCAATGCATTTTTCTCCCAAACGAAGGACACTAGAAAGAAAATTTTAAAGCCTCCTGTTAGACCATCATCTACACGACATAGCCCTGAATTTTCCAATGCGTAGCTCTTTGCAAAAGAGAGATATTGGCAAGGAAAAGCTGTCTTGTACCTTTGCATTTTTCTCCCAAACGAAGGACACTAGAAAGAAAATTTTAAAGCCTCCTGTTAGGCCATCATCTACACGACATAGCCCTGAATTTTCCAATGCGCAGCTCTTTGCAAAAGAGAGATATTGGCAAGGTAAAGCTTTCTTGTACCATTGCATTTTTCTCCCAAACGAAGGAAACTAGAATTAAAATTTTAAAGCCTCCTGTTAGGCCATCATCTACACGATATAGCCCTGAATTTTCCAATGCGCAGCTCTTTGCAAACGAGAGATATTGGCAAGGAAAAGCTGTCTTGTACCATTGCATTTTTCTCCCAAACGAAGGACACAAGAAAGAAAATTTTAAAGCCTCCTGTTAGACCATCATCTACACGGCATAGCCATGAATTTTCCAATGCGCAGCTCTTTGCAAAAGAGAGATATTGGCAAGGAAAAGCTGTCTTGTACCTTTGCATTTTTCTCCCAAACGAAGGACACTAGAAAGAAAATTTTAAAGTCTCCTGTTAGGCCATCATCTACACGACATAGCCCTGAATTTTCCAATGCGCAGCTCTTTGCAAAAGAGAGATATTGGCAAGGAAAAGCTGTCTTGTACCATTGCATTTTTCTCCCAAACGAAGGACACTAGAATTAAAATTTTAAAGCCTCCTGTTAGGCCATCATCTACACGATATAGCCCTGAATTTTCCAATGCGCAGCTCTTTGCAAACGAGAGATATTGGCAAGGAAAAGCTGTCTTGTACCTTTGCATTTTTCTCCCAAACGAAGGACACTAGAAAGAAAATTTTAAAGCCTCCTGTTAGGCCATCATCTACACGACATAGCCCTGAATTTTCCAATGCGCAGCTCTTTGCAAAAGAGAGATATTGGCAAGGAAAAGCTGTCTTGTACCATTGCATTTTTCTCCCAAACGAAGGACACTAGAAAGAAAATTTTAAAGCCTCCTGTTAGACCATCATCTACAAGACATAGCCCTGAATTTTCCAATGCGTAGCTCTTTGCAAAAGAGAGATATTGGCAAGGAAAAGCTGTCTTGTACCTTTGCATTTTTCTCCCAAACGAAGGACACTAGAAAGAAAATTTTAAAGTCTCCTGTTAGGCCATCATCTACACGACATAGCCCTGAATTTTCCAATGCGCAGCTCTTTGCAAAAGAGAGATATTGGCAAGGAAAAGCTGTCTTGTACCATTGCATTTTTCTCCCAAACGAAGGACACTAGAATTAAAATTTTAAAGCCTCCTGTTAGGCCATCATCTACACGATATAGCCCTGAATTTTCCAATGCGCAGCTCTTTGCAAACGAGAGATATTGGCAAGGAAAAGCTGTCTTGTACCATTGCATTTTTCTCCCAAACGAAGGACACTAGAATTAAAATTTTAAAGCCTCCTGTTAGGCCATCATCTACACGATATAGCCCTGAATTTTCCAATGCGCAGCTCTTTGCAAACGAGAGATATTGGCAAGGAAAAGCTGTCTTGTACCATTGCATTTTTCTCCCAAACGAAGGACACAAGAAAGAAAATTTTAAAGCCTCCTGTTAGGCCATCATCTACACGACATAGCTCTGAATTTTCCAATGCGCAGCTCTTTGCAAAAGAGAGATATTGGCAAGGAAAAGCTGTCTTGTACCATTGCATTTTTCTCCCAAACGAAGGACACTAGAAATAAAATTTTAAAGCCTCCTGTTAGACCATCATCTACGCGACATAGCCCTGAATTTTCCAATGCGCAGCTCTTTGCAAAAGAGAGATATTGGCAAGGAAAAGCTGTCTTGTACCATTGCATTTTTCTCCCAAACGAAGGACACTAGAATTAAAATTTTAAAGCCTCCTGTTAGGCCATCATCTACACGATATAGCCCTGAATTTTCCAATGCGCAGCTCTTTGCAAACGAGAGATATTGGCAAAGAAAAGCTGTCTTGTACCTTTGCATTTTTCTCCCAAACGAAGGACACTAGAAAGAACATTTTAAAGCCTCCTGTTAGACCATCATCTACACGGCATAGCCATGAATTTTCCAATGCGCAGCTCTTTGCAAAAGAGAGATATTGGCAAGGAAAAGCTGTCTTATACCTTTGCATTTTTCTCCCAAACGAAGGACACTAGAAAGAAAATTTTAAAGTCTCCTGTTAGGCCATCATCTACACGACATAGCCTTGAATTTTCCAATGCGCAGCTCTTTGCAAAAGAGAGATATTGGCAAGGAAAAGCTGTCTTGTACCATTGCATTTTTCTCCCAAACGAAGGACACTAGAATTAAAATTTTAAAGCCTCCTGTTAGGCCATCATCTACACGATATAGCCCTGAATTTTCCAATGCGCAGCTCTTTGCAAACGAGAGATATTGGCAAGGAAAAGCTGTCTTGTACCTTTGCATTTTTCTCCCAAACGAAGGACACTAGAAAGAAAATTTTAAAGCCTCCTGTTAGGCCATCATCTACACGACATAGCCCTGAATTTTCCAATGCGCAGCTCTTTGCAAAAGAGAGATATTGGCAAGGAAAAGCTGTCTTGTACCAATGCATTTTTCTCCCAAACGAAGGACACTAGAAAGAAAATTTTAAAGCCTCCTGTTAGACCATCATCTACACGACATAGCCCTGAATTTTCCAATGCGTAGCTCTTTGCAAAAGAGAGATATTGGCAAGGAAAAGCTGTCTTGTACCTTTGCATTTTTCTCCCAAACGAAGGACACTAGAAAGAAAATTTTAAAGCCTCCTGTTAGGCCATCATCTACACGACATAGCCCTGAATTTTCCAATGCGCAGCTCTTTGCAAAAGAGAGATATTGGCAAGGTAAAGCTTTCTTGTACCATTGCATTTTTCTCCCAAACGAAGGAAACTAGAATTAAAATTTTAAAGCCTCCTGTTAGGCCATCATCTACACGATATAGCCCTGAATTTTCCAATGCGCAGCTCTTTGCAAACGAGAGATATTGGCAAGGAAAAGCTGTCTTGTACCATTGCATTTTTCTCCCAAACGAAGGACACAAGAAAGAAAATTTTAAAGCCTCCTGTTAGACCATCATCTACACGGCATAGCCATGAATTTTCCAATGCGCAGCTCTTTGCAAAAGAGAGATATTGGCAAGGAAAAGCTGTCTTGTACCTTTGCATTTTTCTCCCAAACGAAGGACACTAGAAAGAAAATTTTAAAGTCTCCTGTTAGGCCATCATCTACACGACATAGCCCTGAATTTTCCAATGCGCAGCTCTTTGCAAAAGAGAGATATTGGCAAGGAAAAGCTGTCTTGTACCATTGCATTTTTCTCCCAAACGAAGGACACTAGAATTAAAATTTTAAAGCCTCCTGTTAGGCCATCATCTACACGATATAGCCCTGAATTTTCCAATGCGCAGCTCTTTGCAAACGAGAGATATTGGCAAGGAAAAGCTGTCTTGTACCTTTGCATTTTTCTCCCAAACGAAGGACACTAGAAAGAAAATTTTAAAGCCTCCTGTTAGGCCATCATCTACACGACATAGCCCTGAATTTTCCAATGCGCAGCTCTTTGCAAAAGAGAGATATTGGCAAGGAAAAGCTGTCTTGTACCATTGCATTTTTCTCCCAAACGAAGGACACTAGAAAGAAAATTTTAAAGCCTCCTGTTAGACCATCATCTACAAGACATAGCCCTGAATTTTCCAATGCGTAGCTCTTTGCAAAAGAGAGATATTGGCAAGGAAAAGCTGTCTTGTACCTTTGCATTTTTCTCCCAAACGAAGGACACTAGAAAGAAAATTTTAAAGTCTCCTGTTAGGCCATCATCTACACGACATAGCCCTGAATTTTCCAATGCGCAGCTCTTTGCAAAAGAGAGATATTGGCAAGGAAAAGCTGTCTTGTACCATTGCATTTTTCTCCCAAACGAAGGACACTAGAATTAAAATTTTAAAGCCTCCTGTTAGGCCATCATCTACACGATATAGCCCTGAATTTTCCAATGCGCAGCTCTTTGCAAACGAGAGATATTGGCAAGGAAAAGCTGTCTTGTACCATTGCATTTTTCTCCCAAACGAAGGACACTAGAATTAAAATTTTAAAGCCTCCTGTTAGGCCATCATCTACACGATATAGCCCTGAATTTTCCAATGCGCAGCTCTTTGCAAACGAGAGATATTGGCAAGGAAAAGCTGTCTTGTACCATTGCATTTTTCTCCCAAACGAAGGACACAAGAAAGAAAATGTTAAAGCCTCCTGTTAGGCCATCATCTACACGACATAGCTCTGAATTTTCCAATGCGCAGCTCTTTGCAAAAGAGAGATATTGGCAAGGAAAAGCTGTCTTGTACCATTGCATTTTTCTCCCAAACGAAGGACACTAGAAATAAAATTTTAAAGCCTCCTGTTAGACCATCATCTACGCGACATAGCCCTGAATTTTCCAATGCGCAGCTCTTTGCAAAAGAGAGATATTGGCAAGGAAAAGCTGTCTTGTACCATTGCATTTTTCTCCCAAACGAAGGACACTAGAATTAAAATTTTAAAGCCTCCTGTTAGGCCATCATCTACACGATATAGCCCTGAATTTTCCAATGCGCAGCTCTTTGCAAACGAGAGATATTGGCAAAGAAAAGCTGTCTTGTACCTTTGCATTTTTCTCCCAAACGAAGGACACTAGAAAGAACATTTTAAAGCCTCCTGTTAGACCATCATCTACACGGCATAGCCATGAATTTTCCAATGCGCAGCTCTTTGCAAAAGAGAGATATTGGCAAGGAAAAGCTGTCTTGTACCTTTGCATTTTTCTCCCAAACGAAGGACACTAGAAAGAAAATTTTAAAGTCTCCTGTTAGGCCATCATCTACACGACATAGCCCTGAATTTTCCAATGCGCAGCTCTTTGCAAAAGAGAGATATTGGCAAGGAAAAGCTGTCTTGTACCATTGCATTTTTCTCCCAAACGAAGGACACTAGAATTAAAATTTTAAAGCCTCCTGTTAGGCTATCATCTACACGATATAGCCCTGAATTTTCCAATGCGCAGCTCTTTGCAAACGAGAGATATTGTCAAGGAAAAGCTGTCTTGTACCTTTGCATTTTTCTCCCAAACGAAGGACACTAGAAAGAAAATTTTAAAGCCTCCTGTTAGGCCATCATCTACACGACATAGCCCTGAATTTTCCAATGCGCAGCTCTTTGCAAAAGAGAGATATTGGCAAGGAAAAGCTGTCTTGTACCATTGCATTTTTCTCCCAAACGAAGGACACTAGAATTAAAATTTTAAAGCCTCCTGTTAGGCCATCATCTACACGATATAGCCCTGAATTTTCCAATGCGCAGCTCTTTGCAAACGAGAGATATTGGCAAGGAAAAGCTGTCTTGTACCATTGCATTTTTCTCCCAAACGAAGGACACAAGAAAGAAAATTTTAAAGCCTCCTGTTAGGCCATCATCTACACGACATAGCTCTGAATTTTCCAATGCGCAGCTCTTTGCAAAAGAGAGATATTGGCAAGGAAAAGCTGTCTTGTACCATTGCATTTTTCTCCCAAACGAAGGACACTAGAAATAAAATTTTAAAGCCTCCTGTTAGACCATCATCTACACGACATAGCCCTGAATTTTCCAATGCGCAGCTCTTTGCAAAAGAGAGATATTGGCAAGGAAAAGCTGTCTTGTACCATTGCATTTTTCTCCCAAACGAAGGACACTAGAATTAAAATTTTAAAGCCTCCTGTTAGGCCATCATCTACACGATATAGCCCTGAATTTTCCAATGCGCAGCTCTTTGCAAACGAGAGATATTGGCAAAGAAAAGCTGTCTTGTACCTTTGCATTTTTCTCCCAAACGAAGGACACTAGAAAGAACATTTTAAAGCCTCCTGTTAGACCATCATCTACACGGCATAGCCATGAATTTTCCAATGCGCAGCTCTTTGCAAAAGAGAGATATTGGCAAGGAAAAGCTGTCTTATACCTTTGCATTTTTCTCCCAAACGAAGGACACTAGAAAGAAAATTTTAAAGTCTCCTGTTAGGCCATCATCTACACGACATAGCCTTGAATTTTCCAATGCGCAGCTCTTTGCAAAAGAGAGATATTGGCAAGGAAAAGCTGTCTTGTACCATTGCATTTTTCTCCCAAACGAAGGACACTAGAATTAAAATTTTAAAGCCTCCTGTTAGGCCATCATCTACACGATATAGCCCTGAATTTTCCAATGCGCAGCTCTTTGCAAACGAGAGATATTGGCAAGGAAAAGCTGTCTTGTACCTTTGCATTTTTCTCCCAAACGAAGGACACTAGAAAGAAAATTTTAAAGCCTCCTGTTAGGCCATCATCTACACGACATAGCCCTGAATTTTCCAATGCGCAGCTCTTTGCAAAAGAGAGATATTGGCAAGGAAAAGCTGTCTTGTACCAATGCATTTTTCTCCCAAACGAAGGACACTAGAAAGAAAATTTTAAAGCCTCCTGTTAGACCATCATCTACACGACATAGCCCTGAATTTTCCAATGCGTAGCTCTTTGCAAAAGAGAGATATTGGCAAGGAAAAGCTGTCTTGTACCTTTGCATTTTTCTCCCAAACGAAGGACACTAGAAAGAAAATTTTAAAGCCTCCTGTTAGGCCATCATCTACACGACATAGCCCTGAATTTTCCAATGCGCAGCTCTTTGCAAAAGAGAGATATTGGCAAGGTAAAGCTTTCTTGTACCATTGCATTTTTCTCCCAAACGAAGGAAACTAGAATTAAAATTTTAAAGCCTCCTGTTAGGCCATCATCTACACGATATAGCCCTGAATTTTCCAATGCGCAGCTCTTTGCAAACGAGAGATATTGGCAAGGAAAAGCTGTCTTGTACCATTGCATTTTTCTCCCAAACGAAGGACACAAGAAAGAAAATTTTAAAGCCTCCTGTTAGACCATCATCTACACGGCATAGCCATGAATTTTCCAATGCGCAGCTCTTTGCAAAAGAGAGATATTGGCAAGGAAAAGCTGTCTTGTACCTTTGCATTTTTCTCCCAAACGAAGGACACTAGAAAGAAAATTTTAAAGTCTCCTGTTAGGCCATCATCTACACGACATAGCCCTGAATTTTCCAATGCGCAGCTCTTTGCAAAAGAGAGATATTGGCAAGGAAAAGCTGTCTTGTACCATTGCATTTTTCTCCCAAACGAAGGACACTAGAATTAAAATTTTAAAGCCTCCTGTTAGGCCATCATCTACACGATATAGCCCTGAATTTTCCAATGCGCAGCTCTTTGCAAACGAGAGATATTGGCAAGGAAAAGCTGTCTTGTACCTTTGCATTTTTCTCCCAAACGAAGGACACTAGAAAGAAAATTTTAAAGCCTCCTGTTAGGCCATCATCTACACGACATAGCCCTGAATTTTCCAATGCGCAGCTCTTTGCAAAAGAGAGATATTGGCAAGGAAAAGCTGTCTTGTACCATTGCATTTTTCTCCCAAACGAAGGACACTAGAAAGAAAATTTTAAAGCCTCCTGTTAGACCATCATCTACACGACATAGCCCTGAATTTTCCAATGCGTAGCTCTTTGCAAAAGAGAGATATTGGCAAGGAAAAGCTGTCTTGTACCTTTGCATTTTTCTCCCAAACGAAGCACACTAGAAAGAAAATTTTAAAGCCTCCTGTTAGGCCATCATCTACACGACATAGCCCTGAATTTTCCAATGCGCAGCTCTTTGCAAAAGAGAGATATTGGCAAGGTAAAGCTTTCTTGTACCATTGCATTTTTCTCCCAAACGAAGGAAACTAGAATTAAAATTTTAAAGCCTCCTGTTAGGCCATCATCTACACGATATAGCCCTGAATTTTCCAATGCGCAGCTCTTTGCAAACGAGAGATATTGGCAAGGAAAAGCTGTCTTGTACCTTTGCATTTTTCTCCCAAACGAAGGACACTAGAAAGAAAATTTTAAAGCCTCCTGTTAGGCCAACATCTACACGACATAGCCCTGAATTTTCCAATGCGCAGCTCTTTGCAAAAGAGAGATATTGGCAAGGAAAAGCTGTCTTGTACCAATGCATTTTTCTCCCAAACGAAGGACACTAGAAAGAAAATTTTAAAGCCTCCTGTTAGACCATCATCTACACGACATAGCCCTGAATTTTCCAATGCGTAGCTCTTTGCAAAAGAGAGATATTGGCAAGGAAAAGCTGTCTTGTACCTTTGCATTTTTCTCCCAAACGAAGGACACTAGAAAGAAAATTTTAAAGCCTCCGGTTAGGCCATCATCTACACGACATAGCCCTGAATTTTCCAATGCGCAGCTCTTTGCAAAAGAGAGATATTGGCAAGGTAAAGCTTTCTTGTACCATTGCATTTTTCTCCCAAACGAAGGAAACTAGAATTAAAATTTTAAAGCCTCCTGTTAGGCCATCATCTACACGATATAGCCCTGAATTTTCCAATGCGCAGCTCTTTGCAAACGAGAGATATTGGCAAGGAAAAGCTGTCTTGTACCATTGCATTTTTCTCCCAAACGAAGGACACAAGAAAGAAAATTTTAAAGCCTCCTGTTAGGCCATCATCTACACGACATAGCCCTGAATTTTCCAATGCGCAGCTCTTTGCAAAAGAGAGATATTGGCAAGGAAAAGCTGTCTTGTACCATTGCATTTTTCTCCCAAACGAAGGACACTAGAAATAAAATTTTAAAGCCTCCTGTTAGACCATCATCTACACGACATAGCCCTGAATTTTCCAATGCGCAGCTCTTTGCAAAAGAGAGATATTGGCAAGGAAAAGCTGTCTTGTACCATTGCATTTTTCTCCCAAACGAAGGACACTAGAATTAAAATTTTAAAGCCTCCTGTTAGGCCATCATCTACACGATATAGCCCTGAATTTTCCAATGCGCAGCTCTTTGCAAACGAGAGATATTGGCAAGGAAAAGCTGTCTTGTACCTTTGCATTTTTCTCCCAAACGAAGGACACTAGAAAGAACATTTTAAAGCCTCCTGTTAGACCATCATCTACACGGCATAGCCATGAATTTTCCAATGCGCAGCTCTTTGCAAAAGAGAGATATTGGCAAGGAAAAGCTGTCTTGTACCTTTGCATTTTTCTCCCAAACGAAGGACACTAGAAAGAAAATTTTAAAGTCTCCTGTTAGGCCATCATCTACACGACATAGCCCTGAATTTTCCAATGCGCAGCTCTTTGCAAAAGAGAGATATTGGCAAGGAAAAGCTGTCTTGTACCATTGCATTTTTCTCCCAAACGAAGGACACTAGAATTAAAATTTTCAAGCCTCCTGTTAGGCCATCATCTACACGATATAGCCCTGAATTTTCCAATGCGCAGCTCTTTGCAAACGAGAGATATTGGCAAGGAAAAGCTGTCTTGTACCTTTGCATTTTTCTCCCAAACGAAGGACACTAGAAAGAAAATTTTAAAGCCTCCTGTTAGGCCATCATCTACACGACATAGCCCTGAATTTTCCAATGCGCAGCTCTTTGCAAAAGAGAGATATTGGCAAGGAAAAGCTGTCTTGTACCATTGCATTTTTCTCCCAAACGAAGGACACTAGAAAGAAATTTTTAAAGCCTCCTGTTAGACCATCATCTACACGACATAGCCCTGAATTTTCCAATGCGTAGCTCTTTGCAAAAGAGAGATATTGGCAAGGAAAAGCTGTCTTGTACCTTTGCATTTTTCTCCCAAACGAAGGACACTAGAAAGAAAATTTTAAAGCCTCCTGTTAGGCCATCATCTACACGACATAGCCCTGAATTTTCCAATGCGCAGCTCTTTGCAAAAGAGAGATATTGGCAAGGAAAAGCTGTCTTGTACCATTGCATTTTTCTCCCAAACGAAGGACACTAGAAATAAAATTTTAAAGCCTCCTGTTAGACCATCATCTACACGACATAGCCCTGAATTTTCCAATGCGCAGCTCTTTGCAAAAGAGAGATATTGGCAAGGAAAAGCTGTCTTGTACCATTGCATTTTTCTCCCAAACGAAGGACACTAGAATTAAAATTTTAAAGCCTCCTGTTAGGCCATCATCTACACGATATAGCCCTCAATTTTCCAATGCGCAGCTCTTTGCAAACGAGAGATATTGGCAAGGAAAAGCTGTCTTGTACCTTTGCATTTTTCTCCCAAACGAAGGACACTAGAAAGAACATTTTAAAGCCTCCTGTTAGACCATCATCTACACGGCATAGCCATGAATTTTCCAATGCGCAGCTCTTTGCAAAAGAGAGATATTGGCAAGGAAAAGCTGTCTTGTACCTTTGCATTTTTCTCCCAAACGAAGGACACTAGAAAGAAAATTTTAAAGCCTCCTGTTAGACCATCATCTACACGGCATAGCCATGAATTTTCCAATGCGCAGCTCTTTGCAAAAGAGAGATATTGGCAAGGAAAAGCTGTCTTGTACCTTTGCATTTTTCTCCCAAACGAAGGACACAAGAAAGAAAATTTTAAAGCCTCCTGTTAGGCCATCATCTACACGACATAGCCCTGAATTTTCCAATGCGCAGCTCTTTGCAAAAGAGAGATATTGGCAAGGAAAAGCTGTCTTGTACCATTGCATTTTTCTCCCAAACGAAGGACACTAGAAATAAAATTTTAAAGCCTCCTGTTAGACCATCATCTACACGACATAGCCCTGAATTTTCCAATGCGCAGCTCTTTGCAAAAGAGAGATATTGGCAAGGAAAAGCTGTCTTGTACCATTGCATTTTTCTCCCAAACGAAGGACACTAGAATTAAAATTTTAAAGCCTCCTGTTAGGCCATCATCTACACGATATAGCCCTGAATTTTCCAATGCGCAGCTCTTTGCAAACGAGAGATATTGGCAAGGAAAAGCTGTCTTGTACCTTTGCATTTTTCTCCCAAACGAAGGTCACTAGAAAGAAAATTTTAAAGCCTCCTGTTAGGCCATCATCTACACGACATATCCCTGATTTTTCCAATGCGTAGCTCTTTGCAAAAGAGAGATATTGGCAAGGAAAAGCTGTCTTGTACCTTTGCATTTTTCTCCCAAACGAAGGACACTAGAATTAAAATTTTAAAGCCTCCTGTTAGGCCATCATCTACACGATATAGCCCTGAATTTTCCAATGCGCAGCTCTTTGCAAACGAGAGATATTGGCAAGGAAAAGCTGTCTTGTACCTTTGCATTTTTCTCCCAAACGAAGGACACTAGAAAGAAAATTTTAAAGCCTCCTGTTAGGCCATCATCTACACGACATAGCCCTGAATTTTCCAATGCGCAGCTCTTTGCAAAAGAGAGATATTGGCAAGGAAAAGCTGTCTTGTACCATTGCATTTTTCTCCCAAACGAAGGACACTAGAAAGAAAATTTTAAAGCCTCCTGTTAGACCATCATCTACACGACATAGCCCTGAATTTTCCAATGCGTAGCTCTTTGCAAAAGAGAGATATTGGCAAGGAAAAGCTGTCTTGTACCTTTGCATTTTTCTCCCAAACGAAGCACACTAGAAAGAAAATTTTAAAGCCTCCTGTTAGGCCATCATCTACACGACATAGCCCTGAATTTTCCAATGCGCAGCTCTTTGCAAAAGAGAGATATTGGCAAGGTAAAGCTTTCTTGTACCATTGCATTTTTCTCCCAAACGAAGGAAACTAGAATTAAAATTTTAAAGCCTCCTGTTAGGCCATCATCTACACGATATAGCCCTGAATTTTCCAATGCGCAGCTCTTTGCAAACGAGAGATATTGGCAAGGAAAAGCTGTCTTGTACCTTTGCATTTTTCTCCCAAACGAAGGACACTAGAAAGAAAATTTTAAAGCCTCCTGTTAGGCCAACATCTACACGACATAGCCCTGAATTTTCCAATGCGCAGCTCTTTGCAAAAGAGAGATATTGGCAAGGAAAAGCTGTCTTGTACCAATGCATTTTTCTCCCAAACGAAGGACACTAGAAAGAAAATTTTAAAGCCTCCTGTTAGACCATCATCTACACGACATAGCCCTGAATTTTCCAATGCGTAGCTCTTTGCAAAAGAGAGATATTGGCAAGGAAAAGCTGTCTTGTACCTTTGCATTTTTCTCCCAAACGAAGGACACTAGAAAGAAAATTTTAAAGCCTCCGGTTAGGCCATCATCTACACGACATAGCCCTGAATTTTCCAATGCGCAGCTCTTTGCAAAAGAGAGATATTGGCAAGGTAAAGCTTTCTTGTACCATTGCATTTTTCTCCCAAACGAAGGAAACTAGAATTAAAATTTTAAAGCCTCCTGTTAGGCCATCATCTACACGATATAGCCCTGAATTTTCCAATGCGCAGCTCTTTGCAAACGAGAGATATTGGCAAGGAAAAGCTGTCTTGTACCATTGCATTTTTCTCCCAAACGAAGGACACAAGAAAGAAAATTTTAAAGCCTCCTGTTAGGCCATCATCTACACGACATAGCCCTGAATTTTCCAATGCGCAGCTCTTTGCAAAAGAGAGATATTGGCAAGGAAAAGCTGTCTTGTACCATTGCATTTTTCTCCCAAACGAAGGACACTAGAAATAAAATTTTAAAGCCTCCTGTTAGACCATCATCTACACGACATAGCCCTGAATTTTCCAATGCGCAGCTCTTTGCAAAAGAGAGATATTGGCAAGGAAAAGCTGTCTTGTACCATTGCATTTTTCTCCCAAACGAAGGACACTAGAATTAAAATTTTAAAGCCTCCTGTTAGGCCATCATCTACACGATATAGCCCTGAATTTTCCAATGCGCAGCTCTTTGCAAACGAGAGATATTGGCAAGGAAAAGCTGTCTTGTACCTTTGCATTTTTCTCCCAAACGAAGGACACTAGAAAGAACATTTTAAAGCCTCCTGTTAGACCATCATCTACACGGCATAGCCATGAATTTTCCAATGCGCAGCTCTTTGCAAAAGAGAGATATTGGCAAGGAAAAGCTGTCTTGTACCTTTGCATTTTTCTCCCAAACGAAGGACACTAGAAAGAAAATTTTAAAGTCTCCTGTTAGGCCATCATCTACACGACATAGCCCTGAATTTTCCAATGCGCAGCTCTTTGCAAAAGAGAGATATTGGCAAGGAAAAGCTGTCTTGTACCATTGCATTTTTCTCCCAAACGAAGGACACTAGAAATAAAATTTTAAAGCCTCCTGTTAGACCATCATCTACACGACATAGCCCTGAATTTTCCAATGCGCAGCTCTTTGCAAAAGAGAGATATTGGCAAGGAAAAGCTGTCTTGTACCATTGCATTTTTCTCCCAAACGAAGGACACTAGAATTAAAATTTTAAAGCCTCCTGTTAGGCCATCATCTACACGATATAGCCCTGAATTTTCCAATGCGCAGCTCTTTGCAAACGAGAGATATTGGCAAGGAAAAGCTGTCTTGTACCTTTGCATTTTTCTCCCAAACGAAGGACACTAGAAAGAACATTTTAAAGCCTCCTGTTAGACCATCATCTACACGGCATAGCCATGAATTTTCCAATGCGCAGCTCTTTGCAAAAGAGAGATATTGGCAAGGAAAAGCTGTCTTGTACCTTTGCATTTTTCTCCCAAACGAAGGACACTAGAAAGAAAATTTTAAAGTCTCCTGTTAGGCCATCATCTACACGACATAGCCCTGAATTTTCCAATGCGCAGCTCTTTGCAAAAGAGAGATATTGGCAAGGAAAAGCTGTCTTGTACCATTGCATTTTTCTCCCAAACGAAGGACACTAGAAATAAAATTTTAAAGCCTCCTGTTAGACCATCATCTACACGACATAGCCCTGAATTTTCCAATGCGCAGCTCTTTGCAAAAGAGAGATATTGGCAAGGAAAAGCTGTCTTGTACCTTTGCATTTTTCTCCCAAACGAAGGTCACTAGAAAGAAAATTTTAAAGCCTCCTGTTAGGCCATCATCTACACGACATATCCCTGATTTTTCCAATGCGTAGCTCTTTGCAAAAGAGAGATATTGGCAAGGAAAAGCTGTCTTGTACCTTTGCATTTTTCTCCCAAACGAAGGACACTAGAAAGAAAATTTTAAAGCCTCCTGTTAGGCCATCATCTACACGACATAGCCCTGAATTTTCCAATGCGCAGCTCTTTGCAAAAGAGAGATATTGGCAAGGAAAAGCTTTCTTGTACCATTGCATTTTTCTCCCAAACGAAGGAAACTAGAAAGAAAATTTTAAAGCCTCCTGTTAGGCCATCATCTACACGACATAGCCCTGAATTTTCCAATGCGCAGCTCTTTGCAAAAGAGAGATATTGGCAAGGAAAAGCTGTCTTGTACCTTTGCATTTTGCTCCCAAACGAAGGACACTAGAATTAAAATTTTAAAGCCTCCTGTTAGGCCATCATCTACACGATATAGCCCTGAATTTTCCAATGCGCAGCTCTTTGCAAAAGAGAGATATTGGCAAGGAAAAGCTGTCTTGTACCTTTGCATTTTTCTTCCAAACGAAGGACACTAGAAAGAAAATTTTAAAGCCTCCTGTTAGGCCATCATCTACACGACATAGCCCTGAATTTTCCAATGCGCAGCTCTTTGCAAAAGAGAGATATTGGCAAGGAAAAGCTTTCTTGTACCATTGCATTTTTCTCCCAAACGAAGGAAACTAGAAAGAAAATTTTAAAGCCTCCTGTTAGGCCATCATCTACACGACATAGCCCTGAATTTTCCAATGCGCAGCTCTTTGCAAAAGAGAGATATTGGCAAGGAAAAGCTGTCTTGTACCTTTGCATTTTGCTCCCAAACGAAGGACACTAGAATTAAAATTTTAAAGCCTCCTGTTAGGCCATCATCTACACGATATAGCCCTGAATTTTCCAATGCGCAGCTCTTTGCAAAAGAGAGATATTGGCAAGGAAAAGCTGTCTTGTACCATTGCATTTTTCTCCCAAACGAAGGACACTAGAAAGAAAATTTTAAAGCCTCCTGTTAGACCATCATCTACACGGCATAGCCATGAATTTTCCAATGCGCAGCTCTTTGCAAAAGAGAGATATTGGCAAGGAAAAGCTGTCTTGTACCTTTGCATTTTTCTCCCAAACGAAGGACACTAGAAAGAAAATTTTAAAGCCTCCTGTTAGGCCATCATCTACACGACATAGCCCTGAATTTTCCAATGCGCAGCTCTTTGCAAAAGAGAGATATTGGCAAGGAAAAGCTGTATTGTACCATTGCATTTTTCTCCCAAACGAAGGACACTAGAAAGAAAATTTTAAAGCCTCCTGTTAGACCATCATCTACACGACATAGCCCTGAATTTTCCAATGCGCAGCTCTTTGCAAAAGAGAGATATTGGAAAGGAAAAGCTGTCTTGTACCATTGCATTTTTCTCCCAAACGAAGGACACTAGAAATAAAATTTTAAAGCCTCCTGTTAGACCATCATCTACACGACATAGCCCTGAATTTTCCAATGCGCAGCTCTTTGCAAAAGAGAGATATTGGCAAGGAAAAGCTGTCTTGTACCATTGCATTTTTCTCCCAAACGAAGGACACTAGAAAGAAAATGTTAAAGCCTCCTGTTAGGCCATCATCTACACGACATAGCCCTGAATTTTCCAATGCGCAGCTCTTTGCAAAAGAGAGATATTGGCAAGGAAAAGCTGTCTTGTACCTTTGCATTTTTCTCCCAAACGAAGGTCACTAGAAAGAAAATTTTAAAGCCTCCTGTTAGGCCATCATCTACACGACATATACCTGATTTTTCCAATGCGTAGCTCTTTGCAAAAGAGAGATATTGGCAAGGAAAAGCTGTCTTGTACCTTTGCATTTTTCTCCCAAACGAAGGACACTAGAAAGAAAATTTTAAAGCCTCCTGTTAGGCCATCATCTACACGACATAGCCCTGAATTTTCCAATGCGCAGCTCTTTGCAAAAGAGAGATATTGGCAAGGAAAAGCTTTCTTGTACCATTGCATTTTTCTCCCAAACGAAGGAAACTAGAAAGAAAATTTTAAAGCCT
Source organism: Pseudophryne corroboree (assembly GCF_028390025.1). NCBI lineage: Eukaryota > Metazoa > Chordata > Amphibia > Anura > Myobatrachidae > Pseudophryne > Pseudophryne corroboree. The sequence continues at coordinate 95,864 of NW_026967782.1, read as the reverse complement.
CCTGTTAGGCCATCATCTACACGACATAGCCCTGAATTTTCCAATGCGCAGCTCTTTGCAAAAGAGAGATATTTGCAAGGAAAAGCTGTCTTGTACCTTTGCATTTTGCTCCCAAACGAAGGACACTAGAATTAAAATTTTAAAGCCTCCTGTTAGGCCATCATCTACACGATATAGCCCTGAATTTTCCAATGCGCAACTCTTTGCAAAAGAGAGATATTGGCAAGGAAAAGCTGTCTTGTACCATTGCATTTTTCTCCCAAACGAAGGACACTAGAAAGAAAATTTTAAAGCCTCCTGTTAGACCATCATCTACACGGCATAGCCATGAATTTTCCAATGCGCAGCTCTTTGCAAAAGAGAGATATTGGCAAGGAAAAGCTGTCTTGTACCATTGCATTTTTCTCCCAAACGAAGGACACTAGAAAGAACATTTTAAAGCCTCCTGTTAGGCCATCATCTACACGACATAGCCCTGAATTTTCCAATGCGCAGCTCTTTGCAAAAGAGAGATATTGGCAAGGAAAAGCTGTATTGTACCATTGCATTTTTCTCCCAAACGAAGGACACTAGAAAATTTTTTTTAAAGCCTCCTGTTAGACCATCATCTACACGACATAGCCCTGAATTTTCCAATGCGCAGCTCTTTGCAAAAGAGAGATATTAGCAAGGAAAAGCTGTCTTGTACCATTGCATTTTTCTCCCAAACGAAGGACACTAGAATTAAAATTTTAAAGCCTCCTGTTAGGCCATCATCTACACGATATAGCCCTGCATTTTCCAATGCGCAGCTCTTTGCAAAAGAGAGATATTGGCAAGGAAAAGCTGTCTTGTACCTTTGCATTTTTCTTCCAAACGAAGGACACTAGAAAGAAAATTTTAAAGCCTCCTGTTAGGCCATCATCTACACGACATAGCCCTGAATTTTCCAATGCGCAGCTCTTTGCAAAAGAGAGATATTGGCAAGGAAAAGCTTTCTTGTACCATTGCATTTTTCTCCCAAACGAAGGAAACTAGAAAGAAAATTTTAAAGCCTCCTGTTAGGCCATCATCTACACGACATAGCCCTGAATTTTCCAATGCGCAGCTCTTTGCAAAAGAGAGATATTGGCAAGGAAAAGCTGTCTTGTACCTTTGCATTTTGCTCCCAAACGAAGGACACTAGAATTAAAATTTTAAAGCCTCCTGTTAGGCCATCATCTACACGATATAGCCCTGAATTTTCCAATGCGCAGCTCTTTGCAAAAGAGAGATATTGGCAAGGAAAAGCTGTCTTGTACCTTTGCATTTTTCTCCCAAACGAAGGACACTAGAAAGAAAATTTTAAAGCCTCCTGTTAGGCCATCATCTACACGACATAGCCCTGAATTTTCCAATGCGCAGCTCTTTGCAAAAGAGAGATATTGGCAAGGAAAAGCTGTATTGTACCATTGCATTTTTCTCCCAAACGAAGGACACTAGAAAGAAAATTTTAAAGCCTCCTGTTAGGCCATCATCTACACGACATAGCCCTGAATTTTCCAATGCGCAGCTCTTTGCAAAAGAGAGATATTGGCAAGGAAAAGCTGTCTTGTACCATTGCATTTTTCTCCCAAACGAAGGACACTAGAAATAAAATTTTAAAGCCTCCTGTTAGACCATCATCTACACGACATAGCCCTGAATTTTCCAATGCGCAGCTCTTTGCAAAAGAGAGATATTGGCAAGGAAAAGCTGTCTTGTACCATTGCATTTTTCTCCCAAACGAAGGACACTAGAATTAAAATTTTAAAGCCTCCTGTTAGGCCATCATCTACACGATATAGCCCTGAATTTTCCAATGCGCAGCTCTTTGCAAACGAGAGATATTGGCAAGGAAAAGCTGTCTTGTACCTTTGCATTTTTCTCCCAAACGAAGGACACTAGAAAGAACATTTTAAAGCCTCCTGTTAGACCATCATCTACACGGCATAGCCATGAATTTTCCAATGCGCAGCTCTTTGCAAAAGAGAGATATTGGCAAGGAAAAGCTGTCTTGTACCTTTGCATTTTTCTCCCAAACGAAGGACACTAGAAAGAAAATTTTAAAGCCTCCTGTTAGGCCATCATCTACACGACATAGCCCTGAATTTTCCAATGCGCAGCTCTTTGCAAAAGAGAGATATTGGCAAGGAAAAGCTGTCTTGTACCATTGCATTTTTCTCCCAAACGAAGGACACTAGAATTAAAATTTTAAAGCCTCCTGTTAGGCCATCATCTACACGATATAGCCCTGAATTTTCCAATGCGCAGCTCTTTGCAAACGAGAGATATTGGCAAGGAAAAGCTGTCTTGTACCTTTGCATTTTTCTCCCAAACGAAGGACACTAGAAAGAAAATTTTAAAGCCTCCTGTTAGGCCATCATCTACACGACATAGCCCTGAATTTTCCAATGCGCAGCTCTTTGCAAAAGAGAGATATTGGCAAGGAAAAGCTTTCTTGTACCATTGCATTTTTCTCCCAAACGAAGGAAACTAGAATTAAAATTTTAAAGCCTCCTGTTAGGCCATCATCTACACGATATAGCCCTGAATTTTCCAATGCGCAGCTCTTTGCAAAAGAGAGATATTGGCAAGGAAAAGCTGTCTTGTACCTTTGCATTTTTCTCCCAAACGAAGGACACTAGAAAGAAAATTTTAAAGCCTCCTGTTAGGCCATCATCTACACGACATAGCCCTGAATTTTCCAGTGCGCAGCTCTTTGCCAAAGAGAGATATTGGCAAGGAAAACTGTCTTGTACCATTGCATTTTTCTCCAAAACGAAGGACACTAGAAAGAACATTTTAAAGCCTCCTGTTAGACCATCATCTACACGACATAGCCCTGAATTTTCCAATGCGTAGCTCTTTGCAAAAGAGAGATATTGGCAAGGAAAAGCTGTCTTGTACCTTTGCATTTTTCTCCCAAACGAAGGACACTAGAAAGAAAATTTTAAAGCCTCCTGTTAGGCCATCATCTACACGATATAGCCTTCAATTTTCCAATGCGCAGCTCTTTGCAAACGAGAGATATTGGCAAGGAAAAGCTGTCTTGTACCTTTGCATTTTTCTCCCAAACGAAGGACACTAGAAAGAACATTTTAAAGCCTCCTGTTAGACCATCATCTACACGGCATAGCCATGAATTTTCCAATGCGCAGCTCTTTGCAAAAGAGAGATATTGGCAAGGAAAAGCTTTCTTGTACCTTTGCATTTTTCTCCCAAACGAAGGACACTAGAAAGAAAATTTTAAAGTCTCCTTTTAGGCCATCATCTACACGACATAGCCCTGAATTTTCCAATGCGCAGCTCTTTGCAAACGAGAGATATTGGCAAGGAAAAGCTGTCTTGTACCTTTGCATTTTGCTCCCAAACGAAGGACACTAGAATTAAAATTTTAAAGCCTCCTGTTAGGCCATCATCTACACGATATAGCCCTGAATTTTCCAATGCGCAGCTCTTTGCAAAAGAGAGATATTGGCAAGGAAAAGCTGTCTTGTACCTTTGCATTTTTCTCCCAAACGAAGGACACTAGAAAGAAAATTTTAAAGCCTCCTGTTAGGCCATCATCTACACGACATAGCCCTGAATTTTCCAATGCGCAGCTCTTTGCAAAAGAGAGATATTGGCAAGGAAAAGCTGTATTGTACCATTGCATTTTTCTCCCAAACGAAGGACACTAGAAAGAAAATTTTAAAGCCTCCTGTTAGGCCATCATCTACACGACATAGCCCTGAATTTTCCAATGCGCAGCTCTTTGCAAAAGAGAGATATTGGCAAGGAAAAGCTGTCTTGTACCATTGCATTTTTCTCCCAAACGAAGGACACTAGAAATAAAATTTTAAAGCCTCCTGTTAGACCATCATCTACACGACATAGCCCTGAATTTTCCAATGCGCAGCTCTTTGCAAAAGAGAGATATTGGCAAGGAAAAGCTGTCTTGTACCATTGCATTTTTCTCCCAAACGAAGGACACTAGAATTAAAATTTTAAAGCCTCCTGTTAGGCCATCATCTACACGATATAGCCCTGAATTTTCCAATGCGCAGCTCTTTGCAAACGAGAGATATTGGCAAGGAAAAGCTGTCTTGTACCTTTGCATTTTTCTCCCAAACGAAGGACACTAGAAAGAACATTTTAAAGCCTCCTGTTAGACCATCATCTACACGGCATAGCCATGAATTTTCCAATGCGCAGCTCTTTGCAAAAGAGAGATATTGGCAAGGAAAAGCTGTCTTGTACCTTTGCATTTTTCTCCCAAACGAAGGACACTAGAAAGAAAATTTTAAAGCCTCCTGTTAGGCCATCATCTACACGACATAGCCCTGAATTTTCCAATGCGCAGCTCTTTGCAAAAGAGAGATATTGGCAAGGAAAAGCTGTCTTGTACCATTGCATTTTTCTCCCAAACGAAGGACACTAGAATTAAAATTTTAAAGCCTCCTGTTAGGCCATCATCTACACGATATAGCCCTGAATTTTCCAATGCGCAGCTCTTTGCAAACGAGAGATATTGGCAAGGAAAAGCTGTCTTGTACCTTTGCATTTTTCTCCCAAACGAAGGACACTAGAAAGAAAATTTTAAAGCCTCCTGTTAGGCCATCATCTACACGACATAGCCCTGAATTTTCCAATGCGCAGCTCTTTGCAAAAGAGAGATATTGGCAAGGAAAAGCTTTCTTGTACCATTGCATTTTTCTCCCAAACGAAGGAAACTAGAATTAAAATTTTAAAGCCTCCTGTTAGGCCATCATCTACACGATATAGCCCTGAATTTTCCAATGCGCAGCTCTTTGCAAAAGAGAGATATTGGCAAGGAAAAGCTGTCTTGTACCTTTGCATTTTTCTCCCAAACGAAGGACACTAGAAAGAAAATTTTAAAGCCTCCTGTTAGGCCATCCTCTACACGACATAGCCCTGAATTTTCCAGTGCGCAGCTCTTTGCCAAAGAGAGATATTGGCAAGGAAAACTGTCTTGTACCATTGCATTTTTCTCCAAAACGAAGGACACTAGAAAGAAAATTTTAAAGCCTCCTGTTAGACCATCATCTACACGACATAGCCCTGAATTTTCCAATGCGTAGCTCTTTGCAAAAGAGAGATATTGGCAAGGAAAAGCTGTCTTGTACCTTTGCATTTTTCTCCCAAACGAAGGACACTAGAAAGAAAATTTTAAAGCCTCCTGTTAGGCCATCATCTACACGATATAGCCTTCAATTTTCCAATGCGCAGCTCTTTGCAAACGAGAGATATTGGCAAGGAAAAGCTGTCTTGTACCTTTGCATTTTTCTCCCAAACGAAGGACACTAGAAAGAACATTTTAAAGCCTCCTGTTAGACCATCATCTACACGGCATAGCCATGAATTTTCCAATGCGCAGCTCTTTGCAAAAGAGAGATATTGGCAAGGAAAAGCTTTCTTGTACCTTTGCATTTTTCTCCCAAACGAAGGACACTAGAAAGAAAATTTTAAAGTCTCCTTTTAGGCCATCATCTACACGACATAGCCCTGAATTTTCCAATGCGCAGCTCTTTGCAAACGAGAGATATTGGCAAGGAAAAGCTGTCTTGTACCTTTGCATTTTTCTCCCAATCGAAGGACACTAGAAAGAAAATTTTAAAGCCTCCTGTTAGACCATCATCTACACGACATAGCCCTGAATTTTCCAATGCGCAGCTCTTTGCAAAAGAGAGATATTGGCAAGGAAAAGCTGTCTTGTACCATTGCATTTTTCTCCCAAACGAAGGACACTAGAAATAAAATTTTAAAGCCTCCTGTTAGACCATCATCTACACGACATAGCCCTGAATTTTCCAATGCGCAGCTCTTTGCAAAAGAGAGATATTGGCAAGGAAAAGCTGTCTTGTACCATTGCATTTTTCTCCCAAACGAAGGACACTAGAAAGAAAATGTTAAAGCCTCCTGTTAGGCCATCATCTACACGACATAGCCCTGAATTTTCCAATGCGCAGCTCTTTGCAAAAGAGAGATATTGGCAAGGAAAAGCTGTCTTGTACCTTTGCATTTTTCTCCCAAACGAAGGTCACTAGAAAGAAAATTTTAAAGCCTCCTGTTAGGCCATCATCTACACGACATATCCCTGATTTTTCCAATGCGTAGCTCTTTGCAAAAGAGAGATATTGGCAAGGAAAAGCTGTCTTGTACCTTTGCATTTTTCTCCCAAACGAAGGACACTAGAAAGAAAATTTTAAAGCCTCCTGTTAGGCCATCATCTACACGACATAGCCCTGAATTTTCCAATGCGCAGCTCTTTGCAAAAGAGAGATATTGGCAAGGAAAAGCTTTCTTGTACCATTGCATTTTTCTCCCAAACGAAGGAAACTAGAAAGAAAATTTTAAAGCCTCCTGTTAGGCCATCATCTACACGACATAGCCCTGAATTTTCCAATGCGCAGCTCTTTGCAAAAGAGAGATATTGGCAAGGAAAAGCTGTCTTGTACCTTTGCATTTTGCTCCCAAACGAAGGACACTAGAATTAAAATTTTAAAGCCTCCTGTTAGGCCATCATCTACACGATATAGCCCTGAATTTTCCAATGCGCAACTCTTTGCAAAAGAGAGATATTGGCAAGGAAAAGCTGTCTTGTACCATTGCATTTTTCTCCCAAACGAAGGACACTAGAAAGAAAATTTTAAAGCCTCCTGTTAGACCATCATCTACACGGCATAGCCATGAATTTTCCAATGCGCAGCTCTTTGCAAAAGAGAGATATTGGCAAGGAAAAGCTGTCTTGTACCATTGCATTTTTCTCCCAAACGAAGGACACTAGAAAGAACATTTTAAAGCCTCCTGTTAGGCCATCATCTACACGACATAGCCCTGAATTTTCCAATGCGCAGCTCTTTGCAAAAGAGAGATATTGGCAAGGAAAAGCTGTATTGTACCATTGCATTTTTCTCCCAAACGAAGGACACTAGAAAAAATTTTTTAAAGCCTCCTGTTAGACCATCATCTACACGACATAGCCCTGAATTTTCCAATGCGCAGCTCTTTGCAAAAGAGAGATATTAGCAAGGAAAAGCTGTCTTGTACCATTGCATTTTTCTCCCAAACGAAGGACACTAGAATTAAAATTTTAAAGCCTCCTGTTAGGCCATCATCTACACGATATAGCCCTGAATTTTCCAATGCGCAGCTCTTTGCAAAAGAGAGATATTGGCAAGGAAAAGCTGTCTTGTACCTTTGCATTTTTCTTCCAAACGAAGGACACTAGAAAGAAAATTTTAAAGCCTCCTGTTAGGCCATCATCTACACGACATAGCCCTGAATTTTCCAATGCGCAGCTCTTTGCAAAAGAGAGATATTGGCAAGGAAAAGCTTTCTTGTACCATTGCATTTTTCTCCCAAACGAAGGAAACTAGAAAGAAAATTTTAAAGCCTCCTGTTAGGCCATCATCTACACGACATAGCCCTGAATTTTCCAATGCGCAGCTCTTTGCAAAAGAGAGATATTGGCAAGGAAAAGCTGTCTTGTACCTTTGCATTTTGCTCCCAAACGAAGGACACTAGAATTAAAATTTTAAAGCCTCCTGTTAGGCCATCATCTACACGATATAGCCCTGAATTTTCCAATGCGCAGCTCTTTGCAAAAGAGAGATATTGGCAAGGAAAAGCTGTCTTGTACCATTGCATTTTTCTCCCAAACGAAGGACACTAGAAAGAAAATTTTAAAGCCTCCTGTTAGATCATCATCTACACGGCATAGCCATGAATTTTCCAATGCGCAGCTCTTTGCAAAAGAGAGATATTGGCAAGGAAAAGCTGTCTTGTACCTTTGCATTTTTCTCCCAAACGAAGGACACTAGAAAGAAAATTTTAAAGCCTCCTGTTAGGCCATCATCTACACGACATAGCCCTGAATTTTCCAATGCGCAGCTCTTTGCAAAAGAGAGATATTGGCAAGGAAAAGCTGTATTGTACCATTGCATTTTTCTCCCAAACGAAGGACACTAGAAAGAAAATTTTAAAGCCTCCTGTTAGACCATCATCTACACGACATAGCCCTGAATTTTCCAATGCGCAGCTCTTTGCAAAAGAGAGATATTGGCAAGGAAAAGCTGTCTTGTACCATTGCATTTTTCTCCCAAACGAAGGACACTAGAAAGAACATTTTAAAGCCTCCTGTTAGGCCATCATCTACACGGCATAGCCATGAATTTTCCAATGCGCAGCTCTTTGCAAAAGAGAGATATTGGCAAGGAAAAGCTGTCTTGTACCATTGCATTTTTCTCCCAAACGAAGGACACTAGAAAGAACATTTTAAAGCCTCCTGTTAGGCCATCATCTACACGACATAGCCCTGAATTTTCCAATGCGCAGCTCTTTGCAAAAGAGAGATATTGGCAAGGAAAAGCTGTATTGTACCATTGCATTTTTCTCCCAAACGAAGGACACTAGAAAATTTTTTTTAAAGCCTCCTGTTAGACCATCATCTACACGACATAGCCCTGAATTTTCCAATGCGCAGCTCTTTGCAAAAGAGAGATATTAGCAAGGAAAAGCTGTCTTGTACCATTGCATTTTTCTCCCAAACGAAGGACACTAGAATTAAAATTTTAAAGCCTCCTGTTAGGCCATCATCTACACGATATAGCCCTGAATTTTCCAATGCGCAGCTCTTTGCAAAAGAGAGATATTGGCAAGGAAAAGCTGTCTTGTACCTTTGCATTTTTCTTCCAAACGAAGGACACTAGAAAGAAAATTTTAAAGCCTCCTGTTAGGCCATCATCTACACGACATAGCCCTGAATTTTCCAATGCGCAGCTCTTTGCAAAAGAGAGATATTGGCAAGGAAAAGCTTTCTTGTACCATTGCATTTTTCTCCCAAACGAAGGAAACTAGAAAGAAAATTTTAAAGCCTCCTGTTAGGCCATCATCTACACGACATAGCCCTGAATTTTCCAATGCGCAGCTCTTTGCAAAAGAGAGATATTGGCAAGGAAAAGCTGTCTTGTACCTTTGCATTTTGCTCCCAAACGAAGGACACTAGAATTAAAATTTTAAAGCCTCCTGTTAGGCCATCATCTACACGATATAGCCCTGAATTTTCCAATGCGCAGCTCTTTGCAAAAGAGAGATATTGGCAAGGAAAAGCTGTCTTGTACCATTGCATTTTTCTCCCAAACGAAGGACACTAGAAAGAAAATTTTAAAGCCTCCTGTTAGACCATCATCTACACGGCATAGCCATGAATTTTCCAATGCGCAGCTCTTTGCAAAAGAGAGATATTGGCAAGGAAAAGCTGTCTTGTACCTTTGCATTTTTCTCCCAAACGAAGGACACTAGAAAGAAAATTTTAAAGCCTCCTGTTAGGCCATCATCTACACGACATAGCCCTGAATTTTCCAATGCGCAGCTCTTTGCAAAAGAGAGATATTGGCAAGGAAAAGCTGTATTGTACCATTGCATTTTTCTCCCAAACGAAGGACACTAGAAAGAAAATTTTAAAGCCTCCTGTTAGGCCATCATCTACACGACATAGCCCTGAATTTTCCAATGCGCAGCTCTTTGCAAAAGAGAGATATTGGCAAGGAAAAGCTGTCTTGTACCATTGCATTTTTCTCCCAAACGAAGGACACTAGAAATAAAATTTTAAAGCCTCCTGTTAGACCATCATCTACACGACATAGCCCTGAATTTTCCAATGCGCAGCTCTTTGCAAAAGAGAGATATTGGCAAGGAAAAGCTGTCTTGTACCATTGCATTTTTCTCCCAAACGAAGGACACTAGAATTAAAATTTTAAAGCCTCCTGTTAGGCCATCATCTACACGATATAGCCCTGAATTTTCCAATGCGCAGCTCTTTGCAAACGAGAGATATTGGCAAGGAAAAGCTGTCTTGTACCTTTGCATTTTTCTCCCAAACGAAGGACACTAGAAAGAACATTTTAAAGCCTCCTGTTAGACCATCATCTACACGGCATAGCCATGAATTTTCCAATGCGCAGCTCTTTGCAAAAGAGAGATATTGGCAAGGAAAAGCTGTCTTGTACCTTTGCATTTTTCTCCCAAACGAAGGACACTAGAAAGAAAATTTTAAAGCCTCCTGTTAGGCCATCATCTACACGACATAGCCCTGAATTTTCCAATGCGCAGCTCTTTGCAAAAGAGAGATATTGGCAAGGAAAAGCTGTCTTGTACCATTGCATTTTTCTCCCAAACGAAGGACACTAGAATTAAAATTTTAAAGCCTCCTGTTAGGCCATCATCTACACGATATAGCCCTGAATTTTCCAATGCGCAGCTCTTTGCAAACGAGAGATATTGGCAAGGAAAAGCTGTCTTGTACCTTTGCATTTTTCTCCCAAACGAAGGACACTAGAAAGAAAATTTTAAAGCCTCCTGTTAGGCCATCATCTACACGACATAGCCCTGAATTTTCCAATGCGCAGCTCTTTGCAAAAGAGAGATATTGGCAAGGAAAAGCTTTCTTGTACCATTGCATTTTTCTCCCAAACGAAGGAAACTAGAATTAAAATTTTAAAGCCTCCTGTTAGGCCATCATCTACACGATATAGCCCTGAATTTTCCAATGCGCAGCTCTTTGCAAAAGAGAGATATTGGCAAGGAAAAGCTGTCTTGTACCTTTGCATTTTTCTCCCAAACGAAGGACACTAGAAAGAAAATTTTAAAGCCTCCTGTTAGGCCATCATCTACACGACATAGCCCTGAATTTTCCAATGCGTAGCTCTTTGCAAAAGAGAGATATTGGCAAGGAAAAGCTGTCTTGTACCTTTGCATTTTTCTCCCAAACGAAGGACACTAGAAAGAAAATTTTAAAGCCTCCTGTTAGGCCATCATCTACACGACATAGCCCTGAATTTCCCAATGCGCAGCTCTTTGCAAAAGAGAGATATTGGCAAGGAAAAGCTGTCTTGTACCATTGCATTTTTCTCCCAAACGAAGGACACTAGAAAGAAAATTTTAAAGCCTCCTGTTAGACCATCATCTACACGACATAGCCCTGAATTTTCCAATGCGCAGCTCTTTGCAAAAGAGAGATATTGGCAAGGAAAAGCTGTCTTGTACCATTGCATTTTTCTCCAAAACGAAGGACACTAGAAAGAAAATGTTAAAGCCTCCTGTTAGGCCATCATCTACACGACCTAGCCCTGAATTTTCCAATGCGCAGCTCTTTGCAAAAGAGAGATATTGGCAAGGAAAAGCAGTCTTATACCATTGCATTTTTCTCCCAAACGAAGGACACTAGAAAGAAAATTTTAAAGCCTCCTGTTAGACCATCATCTACACGACATAGCCCTGAATTTTCCAATGCGCAGCTCTTTGCAAAAGAGAGATATTGGCAAGGAAAAGCTGTCTTGTACCATTGCATTTTTCTCCCAAACGAAGGACACTAGAATTAAAATTTTAAAGCCTCCTGTTAGGCCATCATCTACACGACATAGCCCTGAATTTCCCAATGCGCAGCTCTTTGCAAAAGAGAGATATTGGCAAGGAAAAGCTGTCTTGTACCATTGCATTTTTCTCCCAAACGAAGGACACTAGAAAGAAAATTTTAAAGCCTCCTGTTAGACCATCATCTACACGACATAGCCCTGAATTTTCCAATGCGCAGCTCTTTGCAAAAGAGAGATATTGGCAAGGAAAAGCTGTCTTGTACCATTGCATTTTTCTCCCAAACGAAGGACACTAGAAAGAAAATGTTAAAGCCTCCTGTTAGGCCATCATCTACACGACATAGCCCTGAATTTTCCAATGCGCAGCTCTTTGCAAAAGAGAGATATTGGCAAGGAAAAGCTGTCTTGTACCATTGCATTTTTCTCCCAAACGAAGGACACTTGAAAGAAAATTTTAAAGCCTCCTGTTAGACCATCATCTACACGACATAGCCCTGAATTTTCCAATGCGCAGCTCTTTGCAAAAGAGAGATATTGGCAAGGAAAAGCTGTCTTGTACCTTTGCATTTTTCTCCCAAACGAAGGACACTAGAAAGAAAAATTTAAAGCCTCCTGTTAGGCCATCATCTACACGACATAGCCCTGAATTTTCCAATGAGCAGCTCTTTGCAAAAGAGAGATATTGGCAAGGAAAAGCTTTCTTGTACCATTGCATTTTTCTCCCAAACGAAGGACACTAGAATTAAAATTTTAAAGCCTCCTGTTAGGCCATCATCTACACGACATAGCCCTGAATTTTCCAATGCGCAGCTCTTTGCAAAAGAGAGATATTGGCAAGGAAAAGCTGTCTTGTACCTTTGCATTTTTCTCCCAAACGAAGGACACTAGAAAGAAAAATTTAAAGCCTCCTGTTAGGCCATCATCTACACGACATAGCCCTGAATTTTCCAATGAGCAGCTCTTTGCAAAAGAGAGATATTGGCAAGGAAAAGCTGTCTTGTACCTTTGCATTTTTCTCCCAAACGAAGGACACTAGAATTAAAATTTTAAAGCCTCCTGTTAGGCCATCATCTACACGATATAGCCCTGAATTTTCCAATGCGCAGCTCTTTGCAAACGAGAGATATTGGCAAGGAAAAGCTGTCTTGTACCTTTGCATTTTTCTCCCAAACGAAGGACACTAGAAAGAAAATTTTAAAGCCTCCTGTTAGGCCATCATCTACACGACATAGCCCTGAATTTTCCAATGCGCAGCTCTTTGCAAAAGAGAGATATTGGCAAGGAAAAGCTGTCTTGTACCATTGCATTTTTCTCCCAAACGAAGGACACTAGAAAGAAAATTTTAAAGCCTCCTGTTAGACCATCATCTACACGACCTAGCCCTGAATTTTCCAATGCGCAGCTCTTTGCAAAAGAGAGATATTGGCAAGGAAAAGCTGTCTTGTACCTTTGCATTTTTCTCCCAAACGAAGGACACTAGAAAGAAAATTTTAAAGCCTCCTGTTAGGCCATCATCTACACGACATAGCCCTGAATTTTCCAATGCGCAGCTCTTTGCAAAAGAGAGATATTGGCAAGGAAAAGCTTTCTTGTACCATTGCATTTTTCTCCCAAACGAAGGACACTAGAATTAAAATTTTAAAGCCTCCTGTTAGACCATCATCTACACGGCATAGCCATGAATTTTCCAATGCGCAGCTCTTTGCAAAAGAGAGATATTGGCAAGGAAAAGCTGTCTTGTACCTTTGCATTTTTCTCCCAAACGAAGGACACTAGAATTAAAATTTTAAAGCCTCCTGTTAGACCATCATCTACACGATATAGCCCTGAATTTTCCAATGCGCAGCTCTTTGCAAACGAGAGATATTGGCAAGGAAAAGCTGTCTTGTACCTTTGCATTTTTCTCCCAAACGAAGGACACAAGAAAGAAAATTTTAAAGCCTCCTGTTAGGCCATCATCTACACGACATAGCCCTGAATTTTCCAATGCGCAGCTCTTTGCAAAAGAGAGATATTGGCAAGGAAAAGCTGTCTTGTACCATTGCATTTTTCTCCCAAACGAAGAACACTAGAAAGAAAATTTTAAAGCCTCCTGTTAGACCATCATCTACACGACATAGCCCTGAATTTTCCAATGCGCAGCTCTTTGCAAAAGAGAGATATTGGCAAGGAAAAGCTGTCTTGTACCATTGCATTTTTCTCCCAAACGAAGGACACTAGAAAGAAAATGTTAAAGCCTCCTGTTAGGCCATCATCTACACGACCTAGCCCTGAATTTTCCAATGCGCAGCTCTTTGCAAAAGAGAGATATTGGCAAGGAAAAGCTGTCTTGTACCATTGCATTTTTCTCCCAAACGAAGGACACTAGAAAGAAAATTTTAAAGCCTCCTGTTAGACCATCATCTACACGACATAGCCCTGAATTTTCCAATGCGCAGCTCTTTGCAAAAGAGAGATATTGGCAAGGAAAAGCTGTCTTGTACCATTGCATTTTTCTCCCAAACGAAGGACACTAGAATTAAAATTTTAAAGCCTCCTGTTAGGCCATCATCTACACGATATAGCCCCGAATTTTCCAATGCGCAGCTCTTTGCAAACGAGAGATATTGGCAAGGAAAAGCTGTCTTGTACCTTTGCATTTTTCTCCCAAACGAAGGACACTAGAAAGAAAATTTTAAAGCCTCCTGTTAGACCATCATCTACACGACATAGCCCTGAATTTTCCAATGCGCAGCTCTTTGCAAAAGAGAGATATTGGCAAGGAAAAGCTGTCTTGTACCATTGCATTTTTCTCCCAAACGAAGGACACTAGAAAGAAAATGTTAAAGCCTCCTGTTAGGCCATCATCTACACGACATAGCCCTGAATTTTCCAATGCGCAGCTCTTTGCAAAAGAGAGATATTGGCAATGAAAAGCTGTCTTGTACCTTTGCATTTTTCTCCCAAACGAAGGACACTAGAATTAAAATTTTAAAGCCTCCTGTTAGGCCATCATCTACACGACATAGCCCTGAATTTTCCAATGCGTAGCTCTTTGCAAAAGAGAGATATTGGCAAGGAAAAGCTGTCTTGTACCTTTGCATTTTTCTCCCAAACGAAGGACACTAGAAAGAAAATTTTAAAGCCTCCTGTTAGGCCATCATCTACACGACATAGCCCTGAATTTTCCAATGCGCAGCTCTTTGCAAAAGAGAGATATTGGCAAGGAAAAGCTTTCTTGTACCATTGCATTTTTCTCCCAAACGAAGGAAACTAGAAAGAAAATTTTAAAGCCTCCTGTTAGGCCATCATCTACACGACATAGCCCTGAACTTTCCAATGCGCAGCTCTTTGCAAAAGAGAGATATTGGCAAGGAAAAGCTGTCTTGTACCATTGCATTTTTCTCCCAAACGAAGGACACTAGAATTAAAATTTTAAAGCCTCCTGTTAGGCCATCATCTACACGATATAGCCCTGAATTTTCCAATGCGCAGCTCTTTGCAAACGAGAGATATTGGCAAGGAAAAGCTGTCTTGTACCTTTGCATTTTTCTCCCAAACGAAGGACACTAGAAAGAACATTTTAAAGCCTCCTGTTAGACCATCATCTACACGGCATAGCCATGAATTTTCCAATGCGCAGCTCTTTGCAAAAGAGAGATATTGGCAAGGAAAAGCTGTCTTGTACCTTTGCATTTTTCTCCCAAACGAAGGACACTAGAATTAAAATTTTAAAGCCTCCTGTTAGGCCATCATCTACACGATATAGCCCTGAATTTTCCAATGCGCAGCTCTTTGCAAAAGAGAGATATTGGCAAGGAAAAGCTGTCTTGTACCATTGCATTTTTCTCCCAAACGAAGGACACTAGAATTAAAATTTTAAAGCCTCCTGTTAGGCCATCATCTACACGATATAGCCCTGAATTTTCCAATGCGCAGCTTTTTGCAAACGAGAGATATTGGCAAGGAAAAGCTGTCTTGTACCTTTGCATTTTTCTCCCAAACGAAGGACACTAGAAAGAAAATTTTAAAGCCGCCTGTTAGGCCATCATCTACACGACATAGCCCTGAATTTTCCAATGCGCAGCTCTTTGCAAAAGAGAGATATTGGCAAGGAAAAGCTGTCTTGTACCATTGCATTTTTCTCCCAAACGAAGGACACTAGAAAGAAAATTTTAAAGCCTCCTGTTAGACCATCATCTACACGACATAGCCCTGAATTTTCCAATGCGTAGCTCTTTGCAAAAGAGAGATATTGGCAAGGAAAAGCTGTCTTGTACCTTTGCATTTTTCTCCCAAACGAAGGACACTAGAAAGAAAATTTTAAAGCCTCCTGTTAGGCCATCATCTACACGACATAGCCCTGAATTTTCCAATGCGCAGCTCTTTGCAAAAGAGAGATATTGGCAAGGAAAAGCTTTCTTGTACCATTGCATTTTTCTCCCAAACGAAGGACACTAGAATTAAAATTTTAAAGCCTCCTGTTAGGCCATCATCTACACGACATAGCCCTGAATTTTCCAATGCGCAGCTCTTTGCAAAAGAGAGATATTGGCAAGGAAAAGCTGTCTTGTACCTTTGCATTTTTCTCCCAAACGAAGGACACTAGAAAGAAAAATTTAAAGCCTCCTGTTAGGCCATCATCTACACGACATAGCCCTGAATTTTCCAATGAGCAGCTCTTTGCAAAAGAGAGATATTGGCAAGGAAAAGCTTTCTTGTACCATTGCATTTTTCTCCCAAACGAAGGACACTAGAATTAAAATTTTAAAGCCTCCTGTTAGACCATCATCTACACGGCATAGCCATGAATTTTCCAATGCGCAGCTCTTTGCAAAAGAGAGATATTGGCAAGGAAAAGCTGTCTTGTACCTTTGCATTTTTCTCCCAAACGAAGGACACTAGAATTAAAATTTTAAAGCCTCCTGTTAGGCCATCATCTACACGATATAGCCCTGAATTTTCCAATGCGCAGCTCTTTGCAAACGAGAGATATTGGCAAGGAAAAGCTGTCTTGTACCTTTGCATTTTTCTCCCAAACGAAGGACACTAGAAAGAAAATTTTAAAGCCTCCTGTTAGGCCATCATCTACACGACATAGCCCTGAATTTTCCAATGCGCAGCTCTTTGCAAAAGAGAGATATTGGCAAGGAAAAGCTGTCTTGTACCATTGCATTTTTCTCCCAAACGAAGGACACTAGAAAGAAAATTTTAAAGCCTCCTGTTAGACCATCATCTACACGACCTAGCCCTGAATTTTCCAATGCGCAGCTCTTTGCAAAAGAGAGATATTGGCAAGGAAAAGCTGTCTTGTACCATTGCATTTTTCTCCCAAACGAAGGACACTAGAAAGAAAATTTTAAAGCCTCCTGTTAGACCATCATCTACACGACATAGCCCTGAATTTTCCAATGCGCAGCTCTTTGCAAAAGAGAGATATTGGCAAGGAAAAGCTGTCTTGTACCATTGCATTTTTCTCCCAAACGAAGGACACTAGAATTAAAATTTTAAAGCCTCCTGTTAGGCCATCATCTACACGATATAGCCCCGAATTTTCCAATGCGCAGCTCTTTGCAAACGAGAGATATTGGCAAGGAAAAGCTGTCTTGTACCTTTGCATTTTTCTCCCAAACGAAGGACACTAGAAAGAAAATTTTAAAGCCTCCTGTTAGGCCATCATCTACACGACATAGCCCTGAATTTCCCAATGCGCAGCTCTTTGCAAAAGAGAGATATTGGCAAGGAAAAGCTGTCTTGTACCATTGCATTTTTCTCCCAAACGAAGGACACTAGAAAGAAAATTTTAAAGCCTCCTGTTAGACCATCATCTACACGACATAGCCCTGAATTTTCCAATGCGCAGCTCTTTGCAAAAGAGAGATATTGGCAAGGAAAAGCTGTCTTGTACCATTGCATTTTTCTCCCAAACGAAGGACACTAGAAAGAAAATGTTAAAGCCTCCTGTTAGGCCATCATCTACACGACATAGCCCTGAATTTTCCAATGCGCAGCTCTTTGCAAAAGAGAGATATTGGCAATGAAAAGCTGTCTTGTACCTTTGCATTTTTCTCCCAAACGAAGGACACTAGAATTAAAATTTTAAAGCCTCCTGTTAGGCCATCATCTACACGACATAGCCCTGAATTTTCCAATGCGCAGCTCTTTGCAAAAGAGAGATATTGGCAAGGAAAAGCTTTCTTGTACCATTGCATTTTTCTCCCAAACGAAGGAAACTAGAAAGAAAATTTTAAAGCCTCCTGTTAGGCCATCATCTACACGACATAGCCCTGAATTTTCCAATGCGCAGCTCTTTGCAAAAGAGAGATATTGGCAAGGAAAAGCTGTCTTGTACCATTGCATTTTTCTCCCAAACGAAGGACACTAGAATTAAAATTTTAAAGCCTCCTGTTAGGCCATCATCTACACGATATAGCCCTGAATTTTCCAATGCGCAGCTCTTTGCAAACGAGAGATATTGGCAAGGAAAAGCTGTCTTGTACCTTTGCATTTTTCTCCCAAACGAAGGAAACTAGAAAGAAAATTTTAAAGCCTCCTGTTAGGCCATCATCTACACGACATAGCCCTGTATTTTCCAATGCGCAGCTCTTTGCAAAAGAGAGATATTGGCAAGGAAAAGCTGTCTTGTACCATTGCATTTTTCTCCCAAACGAAGGACACTAGAAAGAAAATTTTAAAGCCTCCTGTTAGACCATCATCTACACGACATAGCCCTGAATTTTCCAATGCGTAGCTCTTTGCAAAAGAGAGATATTGGCAAGGAAAAGCTGTCTTGTACCTTTGCATTTTTCTCCCAAACGAAGGACACTAGAAAGAAAATTTTAAAGCCTCCTGTTAGGCCATCATCTACACGACATAGCCCTGAATTTTCCAATGCGCAGCTCTTTGCAAAAGAGAGATATTGGCAAGGAAAAGCTTTCTTGTACCATTGCATTTTTCTCCCAAACGAAGGACACTAGAATTAAAATTTTAAAGCCTCCTGTTAGGCCATCATCTACACGATATAGCCCCGAATTTTCCAATGCGCAGCTCTTTGCAAACGAGAGATATTGGCAAGGAAAAGCTGTCTTGTACCTTTGCATTTTTCTCCCAAACGAAGGACACTAGAAAGAAAATTTTAAAGCCTCCTGTTAGGCCATCATCTACACGACATAGCCCTGAATTTTCCAATGCGCAGCTCTTTGCAAAAGAGAGATATTGGCAATGAAAAGCTGTCTTGTACCTTTGCATTTTTCTCCCAAACGAAGGACACTAGAATTAAAATTTTAAAGCCTCCTGTTAGGCCATCATCTACACGACATAGCCCTGAATTTTCCAATGCGCAGCTCTTTGCAAAAGAGAGATATTGGCAAGGAAAAGCTTTCTTGTACCATTGCATTTTTCTCCCAAACGAAGGAAACTAGAAAGAAAATTTTAAAGCCTCCTGTTAGGCCATCATCTACACGACATAGCCCTGAATTTTCCAATGCGCAGCTCTTTGCAAAAGAGAGATATTGGCAAGGAAAAGCTGTCTTGTACCATTGCATTTTTCTCCCAAACGAAGGACACTAGAATTAAAATTTTAAAGCCTCCTGTTAGGCCATCATCTACACGATATAGCCCTGAATTTTCCAATGCGCAGCTCTTTGCAAACGAGAGATATTGGCAAGGAAAAGCTGTCTTGTACCTTTGCATTTTTCTCCCAAACGAAGGAAACTAGAAAGAAAATTTTAAAGCCTCCTGTTAGGCCATCATCTACACGACATAGCCCTGTATTTTCCAATGCGCAGCTCTTTGCAAAAGAGAGATATTGGCAAGGAAAAGCTGTCTTGTACCATTGCATTTTTCTCCCAAACGAAGGACACTAGAAAGAAAATTTTAAAGCCTCCTGTTAGACCATCATCTACACGACATAGCCCTGAATTTTCCAATGCGTAGCTCTTTGCAAAAGAGAGATATTGGCAAGGAAAAGCTGTCTTGTACCTTTGCATTTTTCTCCCAAACGAAGGACACTAGAAAGAAAATTTTAAAGCCTCCTGTTAGGCCATCATCTACACGACATAGCCCTGAATTTTCCAATGCGCAGCTCTTTGCAAAAGAGAGATATTGGCAAGGAAAAGCTTTCTTGTACCATTGCATTTTTCTCCCAAACGAAGGACACTAGAATTAAAATTTTAAAGCCTCCTGTTAGGCCATCATCTACACGATATAGCCCCGAATTTTCCAATGCGCAGCTCTTTGCAAACGAGAGATATTGGCAAGGAAAAGCTGTCTTGTACCTTTGCATTTTTCTCCCAAACGAAGGACACTAGAAAGAAAATTTTAAAGCCTCCTGTTAGGCCATCATCTACACGACATAGCCCTGAATTTCCCAATGCGCAGCTCTTTGCAAAAGAGAGATATTGGCAAGGAAAAGCTGTCTTGTACCATTGCATTTTTCTCCCAAACGAAGGACACTAGAAAGAAAATTTTAAAGCCTCCTGTTAGGCCATCATCTACACGACATAGCCCTGAATTTTCCAATGCGCAGCTCTTTGCAAAAGAGAGATATTGGCAATGAAAAGCTGTCTTGTACCTTTGCATTTTTCTCCCAAACGAAGGACACTAGAATTAAAATTTTAAAGCCTCCTGTTAGGCCATCATCTACACGACATAGCCCTGAATTTTCCAATGCGCAGCTCTTTGCAAAAGAGAGATATTGGCAAGGAAAAGCTGTCTTGTACCTTTGCATTTTTCTCCCAAACGAAGGTCACTAGAAAGAAAATGTTAAAGCCTCCTGTTAGGCCATCATCTACACGACAGCCCTGAATTTTCCAATGCGTAGCTCTTTGCAAAAGAGAGATATTGGCAAGGAAAAGCTGTCTTGTACCTTTGCATTTTTCTCCCAAACGAAGGACACTAGAATTAAAATTTTAAAGCCTCCTGTTAGGCCATCATCTACACGACATAGCCCTGAATTTTCCAATGCGCAGCTCTTTGCAAAAGAGAGATATTGGCAAGGAAAAGCTTTCTTGTACCATTGCATTTTTCTCCCAAACGAAGGAAACTAGAAAGAAAATTTTAAAGCCTCCTGTTAGGCCATCATCTACACGACATAGCCCTGAATTTTCCAATGCGCAGCTCTTTGCAAAAGAGAGATATTGGCAAGGAAAAGCTGTCTTGTACCATTGCATTTTTCTCCCAAACGAAGGACACTAGAATTAAAATTTTAAAGCCTCCTGTTAGGCCATCATCTACACGATATAGCCCTGAATTTTCCAATGCGCAGCTCTTTGCAAACGAGAGATATTGGCAAGGAAAAGCTGTCTTGTACCTTTGCATTTTTCTCCCAAACGAAGGACACTAGAAAGAACATTTTAAAGCCTCCTGTTAGACCATCATCTACACGGCATAGCCATGAATTTTCCAATGCGCAGCTCTTTGCAAAAGAGAGATATTGGCAAGGAAAAGCTGTCTTGTACCTTTGCATTTTTCTCCCAAACGAAGGACACTAGAATTAAAATTTTAAAGCCTCCTGTTAGGCCATCATCTACACGACATAGCCCTGAATTTTCCAATGCGCAGCTCTTTGCAAAAGAGAGATATTGGCAAGGAAAAGCTGTCTTGTACCATTGCATTTTTCTCCCAAACGAAGGACACTAGAATTAAAATTTTAAAGCCTCCTGTTAGGCCATCATCTACACGATATAGCCCTGAATTTTCCAATGCGCAGCTTTTTGCAAACGAGAGATATTGGCAAGGAAAAGCTGTCTTGTACCTTTGCATTTTTCTCCCAAACGAAGGAAACTAGAAAGAAAATTTTAAAGCCTCCTGTTAGGCCATCATCTACACGACATAGCCCTGTATTTTCCAATGCGCAGCTCTTTGCAAAAGAGAGATATTGGCAAGGAAAAGCTGTCTTGTACCATTGCATTTTTCTCCCAAACGAAGGACACTAGAAAGAAAATTTTAAAGCCTCCTGTTAGACCATCATCTACACGACATAGCCCTGAATTTTCCAATGCGTAGCTCTTTGCAAAAGAGAGATATTGGCAAGGAAAAGCTGTCTTGTACCTTTGCATTTTTCTCCCAAACGAAGGACACTAGAAAGAAAATTTTAAAGCCTCCTGTTAGGCCATCATCTACACGACATAGCCCTGAATTTTCCAATGCGCAGCTCTTTGCAAAAGAGAGATATTGGCAAGGAAAAGCTTTCTTGTACCATTGCATTTTTCTCCCAAACGAAGGACACTAGAATTAAAATTTTAAAGCCTCCTGTTAGGCCATCATCTACACGATATAGCCCCGAATTTTCCAATGCGCAGCTCTTTGCAAACGAGAGATATTGGCAAGGAAAAGCTGTCTTGTACCTTTGCATTTTTCTCCCAAACGAAGGACACTAGAAAGAAAATTTTAAAGCCTCCTGTTAGGCCATCATCTACACGACATAGCCCTGAATTTCCCAATGCGCAGCTCTTTGCAAAAGAGAGATATTGGCAAGGAAAAGCTGTCTTGTACCATTGCATTTTTCTCCCAAACGAAGGACACTAGAAAGAAAATTTTAAAGCCTCCTGTTAGACCATCATCTACACGACATAGCACTGAATTTTCCAATGCGCAGCTCTTTGCAAAAGAGAGATATTGGCAAGGAAAAGCTGTCTTGTACCATTGCATTTTTCTCCCAAACGAAGGACACTAGAAAGAAAATGTTAAAGCCTCCTGTTAGGCCATCATCTACACGACATAGCCCTGAATTTTCCAATGCGCAGCTCTTTGCAAAATAGAGATATTGGCAATGAAAAGCTGTCTTGTACCTTTGCATTTTTCTCCCAAACGAAGGACACTAGAATTAAAATTTTAAAGCCTCCTGTTAGGCCATCATCTACACGACATAGCCCTGAATTTTTCAATGCGCAGCTCTTTGCAAAAGAGAGATATTGGCAAGGAAAAGCTGTCTTGTACCTTTGCATTTTTCTCCCAAACGAAGGTCACTAGAAAGAAAATGTTAAAGCCTCCTGTTAGGCCATCATCTACACGACATAGCCCTGAATTTTCCAATGCGTAGCTCTTTGCAAAAGAGAGATATTGGCAAGGAAAAGCTGTCTTGTACCTTTGCATTTTTCTCCCAAACGAAGGACACTAGAAAGAAAATTTTAAAGCCTCCTGTTAGGCCATCATCTACACGACATAGCCCTGAATTTTCCAATGCGCAGCTCTTTGCAAAAGAGAGATATTGGCAAGGAAAAGCTTTCTTGTACCATTGCATTTTTCTCCCAAACGAAGGAAACTAGAAAGAAAATTTTAAAGCCTCCTGTTAGGCCATCATCTACACGACATAGCCCTGAATTTTCCAATGCGCAGCTCTTTGCAAAAGAGAGATATTGGCAAGGAAAAGCTGTCTTGTACCATTGCATTTTTCTCCCAAACGAAGGACACTAGAATTAAAATTTTAAAGCCTCCTGTTAGGCCATCATCTACACGATATAGCCCTGAATTTTCTAATGCGCAGCTCTTTGCAAACGAGAGATATTGGCAAGGAAAAGCTGTCTTGTACCTTTGCATTTTTCTCCCAAACGAAGGACACTAGAAAGAACATTTTAAAGCCTCCTGTTAGACCATCATCTACACGGCATAGCCATGAATTTTCCAATGCGCAGCTCTTTGCAAAAGAGAGATATTGGCAAGGAAAAGCTGTCTTGTACCTTTGCATTTTTCTCCCAAACGAAGGACACTAGAATTAAAATTTTAAAGCCTCCTGTTAGACCATCATCTACACGGCATAGCCATGAATTTTCCAATGCGCAGCTCTTTGCAAAAGAGAGATATTGGCAAGGAAAAGCTGTCTTGTACCTTTGCATTTTTCTCCCAAACGAAGGACACTAGAATTAAAATTTTAAAGCCTCCTGTTAGGCCATCATCTACACGATATAGCCCTGAATTTTCCAATGCGCAGCTCTTTGCAAACGAGAGATATTGGCAAGGAAAAGCTGTCTTGTACCTTTGCATTTTTCTCCCAAACGAAGGACACTAGAAAGAAAATTTTAAAGCCTCCTGTTAGGCCATCATCTACACGACATAGCCCTGGATTTTCCAATGCGCAGCTCTTTGCAAAAGAGAGATATTGGCAAGGAAAAGCTTTCTTGTACCATTGCATTTTTCTCCCAAACGAAGGACACTAGAAAGAAAATTTTAAAGCCTCCTGTTAGGCCATCATCTACACGACATAGCCCTGGATTTTCCAATGCGCAGCTCTTTGCAAAAGAGAGATATTGGCAAGGAAAAGCTTTCTTGTACCATTGCATTTTTCTCCCAAACGAAGGACACTAGAATTAAAATTTTAAAGCCTCCTGTTAGGCCATCATCTACACGACATAGCCCTGAATTTTCCAATGCGCAGCTCTTTGCAAAAGAGAGATATTGGCAAGGAAAAGCTGTCTTGTACCTTTGCATTTTTCTCCCAAACGAAGGACACTAGAAAGAAAAATTTAAAGCCTCCTGTTAGGCCATCATCTACACGACATAGCCCTGAATTTTCCAATGCGCAGCTCTTTGCAAAAGAGAGATATTGGCAAGGAAAAGCTTTCTTGTACCATTGCATTTTTCTCCCAAACGAAGGACACTAGAATTAAAATTTTAAAGCCTCCTGTTAGACCATCATCTACACGGCATAGCCATGAATTTTCCAATGCGCAGCTCTTTGCAAAAGAGAGATATTGGCAAGGAAAAGCTGTCTTGTACCTTTGCATTTTTCTCCCAAACGAAGGACACTAGAATTAAAATTTTAAAGCCTCCTGTTAGGCCATCATCTACACGATATAGCCCTGAATTTTCCAATGCGCAGCTCTTTGCAAACGAGAGATATTGGCAAGGAAAAGCTGTCTTGTACCTTTGCATTTTTCTCCCAAACGAAGGACACTAGAAAGAAAATTTTAAAGCCTCCTGTTAGGCCATCATCTACACGACATAGCCCTGAATTTTCCAATGCGCAGCTCTTTGCAAAAGAGAGATATTGGCAAGGAAAAGCTGTCTTGTACCATTGCATTTTTCTCCCAAACGAAGGACACTAGAAAGAAAATTTTAAAGCCTCCTGTTAGACCATCATCTACACGACATAGCCCTGAATTTTCCAATGCGTAGCTCTTTGCAAAAGAGAGATATTGGCAAGGAAAAGCTGTCTTGTACCTTTGCATTTTTCTCCCAAACGAAGGACACTAGAAAGAAAATTTTAAAGCCTCCTGTTAGGCCATCATCTACACGACATAGCCCTGAATTTTCCAATGCGCAGCTCTTTGCAAAAGAGAGATATTGGCAAGGAAAAGCTTTCTTGTACCATTGCATTTTTCTCCCAAACGAAGGACACTAGAATTAAAATTTTAAAGCCTCCTGTTAGGCCATCATCTACACGATATAGCCCTGAATTTTCCAATGCGCAGCTCTTTGCAAAAGAGAGATATTGGCAATAAAAGCTGTCTTGTACCTTTGCATTTTTCTCCCAAACGAAGGACACTAGAATTAAAATTTTAAAGCCTCCTGTTAGACCATCATCTACACGGCATAGCCATGAATTTTCCAATGCGCAGCTCTTTGCAAAAGAGAGATATTGGCAAGGAAAAGCTGTCTTGTACCTTTGCATTTTTCTCCCAAACGAAGGACACTAGAAAGAAAATTTTAAAGCCTCCTGTTAGGCCATCATCTACACGACATAGCCCTGAATTTTCCAATGCGCAGCTCTTTGCAAAAGAGAGATATTGGCAAGGAAAAGCTGTCTTGTACCATTGCATTTTTCTCCCAAACGAAGGACACTAGAAAGAAAATTTTAAAGCCTCCTGTTAGACCATCATCTACACGACCTAGCCCTGAATTTTCCAATGCGCAGCTCTTTGCAAAAGAGAGATATTGGCAAGGAAAAGCTGTCTTGTACCATTGCATTTTTCTCCCAAACGAAGGACACTAGAAAGAAAATTTTAAAGCCTCCTGTTAGGCCATCATCTACACGATATAGCCCTGAATTTTCCAATGCGCAGCTCTTTGCAAAAGAGAGATATTGGCAATAAATGCTGTCTTGTACCTTTGCATTTTTCTCCCAAACGAAGGACACTAGAATTAAAATTTTAAAGCCTCCTGTTAGACCATCATCTACACGGCATAGCCATGAATTTTCCAATGCGCAGCTCTTTGCAAAAGAGAGATATTGGCAAGGAAAAGCTGTCTTGTACCTTTGCATTTTTCTCCCAAACGAAGGACACTAGAAAGAAAATTTTAAAGCCTCCTGTTAGGCCATCATCTACACGACATAGCCCTGAATTTTCCAATGCGCAGCTCTTTGCAAAAGAGAGATATTGGCAAGGAAAAGCTGTCTTGTACCATTGCATTTTTCTCCCAAACGAAGGACACTAGAAAGAAAATTTTAAAGCCTCCTGTTAGACCATCATCTACACGACCTAGCCCTGAATTTTCCAATGCGCAGCTCTTTGCAAAAGAGAGATATTGGCAAGGAAAAGCTGTCTTGTACCATTGCATTTTTCTCCCAAACGAAGGACACTAGAAAGAAAATTTTAAAGCCTCCTGTTAGACCATCATCTACACGACATAGCCCTGAATTTTCCAATGCGCAGCTCTTTGCAAAAGAGAGATATTGGCAAGGAAAAGCTGTCTTGTACCATTGCATTTTTCTCCCAAACGAAGGACACTAGAATTAAAATTTTAAAGCCTCCTGTTAGGCCATCATCTACACGATATAGCCCCGAATTTTCCAATGCGCAGCTCTTTGCAAACGAGAGATATTGGCAAGGAAAAGCTGTCTTGTACCTTTGCATTTTTCTCCCAAACGAAGGACACTAGAAAGAAAATTTTAAAGCCTCCTGTTAGGCCATCATCTACACGACATAGCCCTGAATTTCCCAATGCGCAGCTCTTTGCAAAAGAGAGATATTGGCAAGGAAAAGCTGTCTTGTACCATTGCATTTTTCTCCCAAACGAAGGACACTAAGAAAGAAAATTTTAAAGCCTCCTGTTAGACCATCATCTACACGACATAGCCCTGAATTTTCCAATGCGCAGCTCTTTGCAAAAGAGAGATATTGGCAAGGAAAAGCTGTCTTGTACCATTGCATTTTTCTCCCAAACGAAGGACACTAGAAAGAAAATGTTAAAGCCTCCTGTTAGGCCATCATCTACACGACATAGCCCTGAATTTTCCAATGCGCAGCTCTTTGCAAAAGAGAGATATTGGCAATGAAAAGCTGTCTTGTACCTTTGCATTTTTCTCCCAAACGAAGGACACTAGAATTAAAATTTTAAAGCCTCCTGTTAGGCCATCATCTACACGACATAGCCCTGAATTTTCCAATGCGCAGCTCTTTGCAAAAGAGAGATATTGGCAAGGAAAAGCTGTCTTGTACCTTTGCATTTTTCTCCCAAACGAAGGTCACTAGAAAGAAAATGTTAAAGCCTCCTGTTAGGCCATCATCTACACGACATAGCCCTGAATTTTCCAATGCGTAGCTCTTTGCAAAAGAGAGATATTGGCAAGGAAAAGCTGTCTTGTACCTTTGCATTTTTCTCCCAAACGAAGGACACTAGAAAGAAAATTTTAAAGCCTCCTGTTAGGCCATCATCTACACGACATAGCCCTGAATTTTCCAATGCGCAGCTCTTTGCAAAAGAGAGATATTGGCAAGGAAAAGCTTTCTTGTACCATTGCATTTTTCTCCCAAACGAAGGAAACTAGAAAGAAAATTTTAAAGCCTCCTGTTAGGCCATCATCTACACGACATAGCCCTGAATTTTCCAATGCGCAGCTCTTTGCAAAAGAGAGATATTGGCAAGGAAAAGCTGTCTTGTACCATTGCATTTTTCTCCCAAACGAAGGACACTAGAAAGAAAATTTTAAAGCCTCCTGTTAGACCATCATCTACACGACATAGCCCTGAATTTTCCAATGCGCAGCTCTTTGCAAAAGAGAGATATTGGCAAGGAAAAGCTGTCTTGTACCATTGCATTTTTCTCCCAAACGAAGGACACTAGAATTAAAATTTTAAAGCCTCCTGTTAGGCCATCATCTACACGATATAGCCCCGAATTTTCCAATGCGCAGCTCTTTGCAAACGAGAGATATTGGCAAGGAAAAGCTGTCTTGTACCTTTGCATTTTTCTCCCAAACGAAGGACACTAGAAAGAAAATTTTAAAGCCTCCTGTTAGGCCATCATCTACACGACATAGCCCTGAATTTCCCAATGCGCAGCTCTTTGCAAAAGAGAGATATTGGCAAGGAAAAGCTGTCTTGTACCTTTGCATTTTTCTCCCAAACGAAGGTCACTAGAAAGAAAATGTTAAAGCCTCCTGTTAGGCCATCATCTACACGACATAGCCCTGAATTTTCCAATGCGTAGCTCTTTGCAAAAGAGAGATATTGGCAAGGAAAAGCTGTCTTGTACCTTTGCATTTTTCTCCCAAACGAAGGACACTAGAAAGAAAATTTTAAAGCCTCCTGTTAGGCCATCATCTACACGACATAGCCCTGAATTTTCCAATGCGCAGCTCTTTGCAAAAGAGAGATATTGGCAAGGAAAAGCTTTCTTGTACCATTGCATTTTTCTCCCAAACGAAGGAAACTAGAAAGAAAATTTTAAAGCCTCCTGTTAGGCCATCATCTACACGACATAGCCCTGAATTTTCCAATGCGCAGCTCTTTGCAAAAGAGAGATATTGGCAAGGAAAAGCTGTCTTGTACCATTGCATTTTTCTCCCAAACGAAGGACACTAGAAAGAAAATTTTAAAGCCTCCTGTTAGACCATCATCTACACGACATAGCCCTGAATTTTCCAATGCGCAGCTCTTTGCAAAAGAGAGATATTGGCAAGGAAAAGCTGTCTTGTACCATTGCATTTTTCTCCCAAACGAAGGACACTAGAATTAAAATTTTAAAGCCTCCTGTTAGGCCATCATCTACACGACATAGCCCTGAATTTCCCAATGCGCAGCTCTTTGCAAAAGAGAGATATTGGCAAGGAAAAGCTGTCTTGTACCATTGCATTTTTCTCCCAAACGAAGGACACTAGAAAGAAAATTTTAAAGCCTCCTGTTAGACCATCATCTACACGACATAGCCCTGAATTTTCCAATGCGCAGCTCTTTGCAAAAGAGAGATATTGGCAAGGAAAAGCTGTCTTGTACCATTGCATTTTTCTCCCAAACGAAGGACACTAGAAAGAAAATGTTAAAGCCTCCTGTTAGGCCATCATCTACACGACATAGCCCTGAATTTTCCAATGCGCAGCTCTTTGCAAAAGAGAGATATTGGCAATGAAAAGCTGTCTTGTACCTTTGCATTTTTCTCCCAAACGAAGGACACTAGAATTAAAATTTTAAAGCCTCCTGTTAGGCCATCATCTACACGACATAGCCCTGAATTTTCCAATGCGCAGCTCTTTGCAAAAGAGAGATATTGGCAAGGAAAAGCTGTCTTGTACCTTTGCATTTTTCTCCCAAACGAAGGTCACTAGAAAGAAAATGTTAAAGCCTCCTGTTAGGCCATCATCTACACGACATAGCCCTGAATTTTCCAATGCGTAGCTCTTTGCAAAAGAGAGATATTGGCAAGGAAAAGCTGTCTTGTACCTTTGCATTTTTCTCCCAAACGAAGGACACTAGAAAGAAAATTTTAAAGCCTCCTGTTAGGCCATCATCTACACGACATAGCCCTGAATTTTCCAATGCGCAGCTCTTTGCAAAAGAGAGATATTGGCAAGGAAAAGCTTTCTTGTACCATTGCATTTTTCTCCCAAACGAAGGAAACTAGAAAGAAAATTTTAAAGCCTCCTGTTAGGCCATCATCTACACGACATAGCCCTGAATTTTCCAATGCGCAGCTCTTTGCAAAAGAGAGATATTGGCAAGGAAAAGCTGTCTTGTACCATTGCATTTTTCTCCCAAACGAAGGACACTAGAATTAAAATTTTAAAGCCTCCTGTTAGGCCATCATCTACACGATATAGCCCTGAATTTTCCAATGCGCAGCTCTTTGCAAACGAGAGATATTGGCAAGGAAAAGCTGTCTTGTACCTTTGCATTTTTCTCCCAAACGAAGGACACTAGAAAGAACATTTTAAAGCCTCCTGTTAGACCATCATCTACACGGCATAGCCATGAATTTTCCAATGCGCAGCTCTTTGCAAAAGAGAGATATTGGCAAGGAAAAGCTGTCTTGTACCTTTGCATTTTTCTCCCAAACGAAGGACACTAGAATTAAAATTTTAAAGCCTCCTGTTAGGCCATCATCTACACGACATAGCCCTGAATTTTCCAATGCGCAGCTCTTTGCAAAAGAGAGATATTGGCAAGGAAAAGCTGTCTTGTACCATTGCATTTTTCTCCCAAACGAAGGACACTAGAATTAAAATTTTAAAGCCTCCTGTTAGGCCATCATCTACACGATATAGCCCTGAATTTTCCAATGCGCAGCTTTTTGCAAACGAGAGATATTGGCAAGGAAAAGCTGTCTTGTACCTTTGCATTTTTCTCCCAAACGAAGGAAACTAGAAAGAAAATTTTAAAGCCTCCTGTTAGGCCATCATCTACACGACATAGCCCTGTATTTTCCAATGCGCAGCTCTTTGCAAAAGAGAGATATTGGCAAGGAAAAGCTGTCTTGTACCATTGCATTTTTCTCCCAAACGAAGGACACTAGAAAGAAAATTTTAAAGCCTCCTGTTAGGCCATCATCTACACGACATAGCCCTGAATTTTCCAATGCGCAGCTCTTTGCAAAAGAGAGATATTGGCAAGGAAAAGCTTTCTTGTACCATTGCATTTTTCTCCCAAACGAAGGACACTAGAATTAAAATTTTAAAGCCTCCTGTTAGGCCATCATCTACACGATATAGCCCCGAATTTTCCAATGCGCAGCTCTTTGCAAACGAGAGATATTGGCAAGGAAAAGCTGTCTTGTACCTTTGCATTTTTCTCCCAAACGAAGGACACTAGAAAGAAAATTTTAAAGCCTCCTGTTAGGCCATCATCTACACGACATAGCCCTGAATTTCCCAATGCGCAGCTCTTTGCAAAAGAGAGATATTGGCAAGGAAAAGCTGTCTTGTACCATTGCATTTTTCTCCCAAACGAAGGACACTAGAAAGAAAATTTTAAAGCCTCCTGTTAGACCATCATCTACACGACATAGCCCTGAATTTTCCAATGCGCAGCTCTTTGCAAAAGAGAGATATTGGCAAGGAAAAGCTGTCTTGTACCATTGCATTTTTCTCCCAAACGAAGGACACTAGAAAGAAAATGTTAAAGCCTCCTGTTAGGCCATCATCTACACGACATAGCCCTGAATTTTCCAATGCGCAGCTCTTTGCAAAAGAGAGATATTGGCAATGAAAAGCTGTCTTGTACCTTTGCATTTTTCTCCCAAACGAAGGACACTAGAATTAAAATTTTAAAGCCTCCTGTTAGGCCATCATCTACACGACATAGCCCTGAATTTTCCAATGCGCAGCTCTTTGCAAAAGAGAGATATTGGCAAGGAAAAGCTGTCTTGTACCTTTGCATTTTTCTCCCAAACGAAGGTCACTAGAAAGAAAATGTTAAAGCCTCCTGTTAGGCCATCATCTACACGACATAGCCCTGAATTTTCCAATGCGTAGCTCTTTGCAAAAGAGAGATATTGGCAAGGAAAAGCTGTCTTGTACCTTTGCATTTTTCTCCCAAACGAAGGACACTAGAAAGAAAATTTTAAAGCCTCCTGTTAGGCCATCATCTACACGACATAGCCCTGAATTTTCCAATGCGCAGCTCTTTGCAAAAGAGAGATATTGGCAATGAAAAGCTGTCTTGTACCTTTGCATTTTTCTCCCAAACGAAGGACACTAGAATTAAAATTTTAAAGCCTCCTGTTAGGCCATCATCTACACGACATAGCCCTGAATTTTCCAATGCGCAGCTCTTTGCAAAAGAGAGATATTGGCAAGGAAAAGCTGTCTTGTACCTTTGCATTTTTCTCCCAAACGAAGGACACTAGAAAGAAAATTTTAAAGCCTCCTGTTAGGCCATCATCTACACGACATAGCCCTGAATTTTCCAATGCGTAGCTCTTTGCAAAAGAGAGATATTGGCAAGGAAAAGCTGTCTTGTACCTTTGCATTTTTCTCCCAAACGAAGGACACTAGAAAGAAAATTTTAAAGCCTCCTGTTAGGCCATCATCTACACGACATAGCCCTGAATTTTCCAATGCGCAGCTCTTTGCAAAAGAGAGATATTGGCAAGGAAAAGCTGTCTTGTACCATTGCATTTTTCTCCCAAACGAAGGACACTAGAAAGAAAATTTTAAAGCCTCCTGTTAGACCATCATCTACACGACATAGCCCTGAATTTTCCAATGCGCAGCTCTTTGCAAAAGAGAGATATTGGCAAGGAAAAGCTGTCTTGTACCATTGCATTTTTCTCCCAAACGAAGGACACTAGAATTAAAATTTTAAAGCCTCCTGTTAGGCCATCATCTACACGATATAGCCCCGAATTTTCCAATGCGCAGCTCTTTGCAAACGAGAGATATTGGCAAGGAAAAGCTGTCTTGTACCTTTGCATTTTTCTCCCAAACGAAGGACACTAGAAAGAAAATTTTAAAGCCTCCTGTTAGGCCATCATCTACACGACATAGCCCTGAATTTCCCAATGCGCAGCTCTTTGCAAAAGAGAGATATTGGCAAGGAAAAGCTGTCTTGTACCATTGCATTTTTCTCCCAAACGAAGGACACTAGAAAGAAAATTTTAAAGCCTCCTGTTAGACCATCATCTACACGACATAGCCCTGAATTTTCCAATGCGCAGCTCTTTGCAAAAGAGAGATATTGGCAAGGAAAAGCTGTCTTGTACCATTGCATTTTTCTCCCAAACGAAGGACACTAAAAAGAAAATGTTAAAGCCTCCTGTTAGGCCATCATCTACACGACATAGCCCTGAATTTTCCAATGCGCAGCTCTTTGCAAAAGAGAGATATTGGCAATGAAAAGCTGTCTTGTACCTTTGCATTTTTCTCCCAAACGAAGGACACTAGAATTAAAATTTTAAAGCCTCCTGTTAGGCCATCATCTACACGACATAGCCCTGAATTTTCCAATGCGCAGCTCTTTGCAAAAGAGAGATATTGGCAAGGAAAAGCTGTCTTGTACCTTTGCATTTTTCTCCCAAACGAAGGTCACTAGAAAGAAAATGTTAAAGCCTCCTGTTAGGCCATCATCTACACGACATAGCCCTGAATTTTCCAATGCGTAGCTCTTTGCAAAAGAGAGATATTGGCAAGGAAAAGCTGTCTTGTACCTTTGCATTTTTCTCCCAAACGAAGGACACTAGAAAGAAAATTTTAAAGCCTCCTGTTAGGCCATCATCTACACGACATAGCCCTGAATTTTCCAATGCGCAGCTCTTTGCAAAAGAGAGATATTGGCAAGGAAAAGCTTTCTTGTACCATTGCATTTTTCTCCCAAACGAAGGAAACTAGAAAGAAAATTTTAAAGCCTCCTGTTAGGCCATCATCTACACGACATAGCCCTGAATTTTCCAATGCGCAGCTCTTTGCAAAAGAGAGATATTGGCAAGGAAAAGCTGTCTTGTACCATTGCATTTTTCTCCCAAACGAAGGACACTAGAATTAAAATTTTAAAGCCTCCTGTTAGGCCATCATCTACACGATATAGCCCTGAATTTTCCAATGCGCAGCTCTTTGCAAACGAGAGATATTGGCAAGGAAAAGCTGTCTTGTACCTTTGCATTTTTCTCCCAAACGAAGGACACTAGAAAGAACATTTTAAAGCCTCCTGTTAGACCATCATCTACACGGCATAGCCATGAATTTTCCAATGCGCAGCTCTTTGCAAAAGAGAGATATTGGCAAGGAAAAGCTGTCTTGTACCTTTGCATTTTTCTCCCAAACGAAGGACACTAGAATTAAAATTTTAAAGCCTCCTGTTAGGCCATCATCTACACGACATAGCCCTGAATTTTCCAATGCGCAGCTCTTTGCAAAAGAGAGATATTGGCAAGGAAAAGCTGTCTTGTACCATTGCATTTTTCTCCCAAACGAAGGACACTAGAATTAAAATTTTAAAGCCTCCTGTTAGGCCATCATCTACACGATATAGCCCTGAATTTTCCAATGCGCAGCTTTTTGCAAACGAGAGATATTGGCAAGGAAAAGCTGTCTTGTACCTTTGCATTTTTCTCCCAAACGAAGGAAACTAGAAAGAAAATTTTAAAGCCTCCTGTTAGGCCATCATCTACACGACATAGCCCTGTATTTTCCAATGCGCAGCTCTTTGCAAAAGAGAGATATTGGCAAGGAAAAGCTGTCTTGTACCATTGCATTTTTCTCCCAAACGAAGGACACTAGAAAGAAAATTTTAAAGCCTCCTGTTAGGCCATCATCTACACGACATAGCCCTGAATTTTCCAATGCGCAGCTCTTTGCAAAAGAGAGATATTGGCAAGGAAAAGCTTTCTTGTACCATTGCATTTTTCTCCCAAACGAAGGACACTAGAATTAAAATTTTAAAGCCTCCTGTTAGGCCATCATCTACACGATATAGCCCCGAATTTTCCAATGCGCAGCTCTTTGCAAACGAGAGATATTGGCAAGGAAAAGCTGTCTTGTACCTTTGCATTTTTCTCCCAAACGAAGGACACTAGAAAGAAAATTTTAAAGCCTCCTGTTAGGCCATCATCTACACGACATAGCCCTGAATTTCCCAATGCGCAGCTCTTTGCAAAAGAGAGATATTGGCAAGGAAAAGCTGTCTTGTACCATTGCATTTTTCTCCCAAACGAAGGACACTAGAAAGAAAATTTTAAAGCCTCCTGTTAGACCATCATCTACACGACATAGCCCTGAATTTTCCAATGCGCAGCTCTTTGCAAAAGAGAGATATTGGCAAGGAAAAGCTGTCTTGTACCATTGCATTTTTCTCCCAAACGAAGGACACTAGAATTAAAATTTTAAAGCCTCCTGTTAGGCCATCATCTACACGATATAGCCCTGAATTTTCCAATGCGCAGCTTTTTGCAAACGAGAGATATTGGCAAGGAAAAGCTGTCTTGTACCTTTGCATTTTTCTCCCAAACGAAGGAAACTAGAAAGAAAATTTTAAAGCCTCCTGTTAGGCCATCATCTACACGACATAGCCCTGTATTTTCCAATGCGCAGCTCTTTGCAAAAGAGAGATATTGGCAAGGAAAAGCTGTCTTGTACCATTGCATTTTTCTCCCAAACGAAGGACACTAGAAAGAAAATTTTAAAGCCTCCTGTTAGGCCATCATCTACACGACATAGCCCTGAATTTTCCAATGCGCAGCTCTTTGCAAAAGAGAGATATTGGCAAGGAAAAGCTTTCTTGTACCATTGCATTTTTCTCCCAAACGAAGGACACTAGAATTAAAATTTTAAAGCCTCCTGTTAGGCCATCATCTACACGATATAGCCCCGAATTTTCCAATGCGCAGCTCTTTGCAAACGAGAGATATTGGCAAGGAAAAGCTGTCTTGTACCTTTGCATTTTTCTCCCAAACGAAGGACACTAGAAAGAAAATTTTAAAGCCTCCTGTTAGGCCATCATCTACACGACATAGCCCTGAATTTCCCAATGCGCAGCTCTTTGCAAAAGAGAGATATTGGCAAGGAAAAGCTGTCTTGTACCATTGCATTTTTCTCCCAAACGAAGGACACTAGAAAGAAAATTTTAAAGCCTCCTGTTAGACCATCATCTACACGACATAGCCCTGAATTTTCCAATGCGCAGCTCTTTGCAAAAGAGAGATATTGGCAAGGAAAAGCTGTCTTGTACCATTGCATTTTTCTCCCAAACGAAGGACACTAGAAAGAAAATGTTAAAGCCTCCTGTTAGGCCATCATCTACACGACATAGCCCTGAATTTTCCAATGCGCAGCTCTTTGCAAAAGAGAGATATTGGCAATGAAAAGCTGTCTTGTACCTTTGCATTTTTCTCCCAAACGAAGGACACTAGAATTAAAATTTTAAAGCCTCCTGTTAGGCCATCATCTACACGACATAGCCCTGAATTTTCCAATGCGCAGCTCTTTGCAAAAGAGAGATATTGGCAAGGAAAAGCTGTCTTGTACCTTTGCATTTTTCTCCCAAACGAAGGTCACTAGAAAGAAAATGTTAAAGCCTCCTGTTAGGCCATCATCTACACGACATAGCCCTGAATTTTCCAATGCGTAGCTCTTTGCAAAAGAGAGATATTGGCAAGGAAAAGCTGTCTTGTACCTTTGCATTTTTCTCCCAAACGAAGGACACTAGAAAGAAAATTTTAAAGCCTCCTGTTAGGCCATCATCTACACGACATAGCCCTGAATTTTCCAATGCGCAGCTCTTTGCAAAAGAGAGATATTGGCAATGAAAAGCTGTCTTGTACCTTTGCATTTTTCTCCCAAACGAAGGACACTAGAATTAAAATTTTAAAGCCTCCTGTTAGGCCATCATCTACACGACATAGCCCTGAATTTTCCAATGCGCAGCTCTTTGCAAAAGAGAGATATTGGCAAGGAAAAGCTGTCTTGTACCTTTGCATTTTTCTCCCAAACGAAGGTCACTAGAAAGAAAATGTTAAAGCCTCCTGTTAGGCCATCATCTACACGACATAGCCCTGAATTTTCCAATGCGTAGCTCTTTGCAAAAGAGAGATATTGGCAAGGAAAAGCTGTCTTGTACCTTTGCATTTTTCTCCCAAACGAAGGACACTAGAAAGAAAATTTTAAAGCCTCCTGTTAGGCCATCATCTACACGACATAGCCCTGAATTTTCCAATGCGTAGCTCTTTGCAAAAGAGAGATATTGGCAAGGAAAAGCTGTCTTGTACCTTTGCATTTTTCTCCCAAACGAAGGACACTAGAAAGAAAATTTTAAAGCCTCCTGTTAGGCCATCATCTACACGACATAGCCCTGAATTTTCCAATGCGCAGCTCTTTGCAAAAGAGAGATATTGGCAAGGAAAAGCTGTCTTGTACCATTGCATTTTTCTCCCAAACGAAGGACACTAGAAAGAAAATGTTAAAGCCTCCTGTTAGGCCATCATCTACACGACATAGCCCTGAATTTCCCAATGCGCAGCTCTTTGCAAAAGAGAGATATTGGCAATGAAAAGCTGTCTTGTACCTTTGCATTTTTCTCCCAAACGAAGGACACTAGAATTAAAATTTTAAAGCCTCCTGTTAGGCCATCATCTACACGACATAGCCCTGAATTTTCCAATGCGCAGCTCTTTGCAAAAGAGAGATATTGGCAAGGAAAAGCTGTCTTG
Source organism: Pseudophryne corroboree (assembly GCF_028390025.1). NCBI lineage: Eukaryota > Metazoa > Chordata > Amphibia > Anura > Myobatrachidae > Pseudophryne > Pseudophryne corroboree. Next base: position 59,220 of record NW_026967782.1, on the reverse strand, counting down.
TACCTTTGCATTTTTCTCCCAAACGAAGGTCACTAGAAAGAAAATGTTAAAGCCTCCTGTTAGGCCATCATCTACACGACATAGCCCTGAATTTTCCAATGCGTAGCTCTTTGCAAAAGAGAGATATTGGCAAGGAAAAGCTGTCTTGTACCTTTGCATTTTTCTCCCAAACGAAGGACACTAGAAAGAAAATTTTAAAGCCTCCTGTTAGGCCATCATCTACACGACATAGCCCTGAATTTTCCAATGCGCAGCTCTTTGCAAAAGAGAGATATTGGCAAGGAAAAGCTTTCTTGTACCATTGCATTTTTCTCCCAAACGAAGGAAACTAGAAAGAAAATTTTAAAGCCTCCTGTTAGGCCATCATCTACACGACATAGCCCTGAATTTTCCAATGCGCAGCTCTTTGCAAAAGAGAGATATTGGCAAGGAAAAGCTGTCTTGTACCATTGCATTTTTCTCCCAAACGAAGGACACTAGAATTAAAATTTTAAAGCCTCCTGTTAGGCCATCATCTACACGATATAGCCCTGAATTTTCCAATGCGCAGCTCTTTGCAAACGAGAGATATTGGCAAGGAAAAGCTGTCTTGTACCTTTGCATTTTTCTCCCAAACGAAGGACACTAGAAAGAACATTTTAAAGCCTCCTGTTAGACCATCATCTACACGACATAGCCCTGAATTTCCCAATGCGCAGCTCTTTGCAAAAGAGAGATATTGGCAAGGAAAAGCTGTCTTGTACCATTGCATTTTTCTCCCAAACGAAGGACACTAGAAAGAAAATTTTAAAGCCTCCTGTTAGACCATCATCTACACGACATAGCCCTGAATTTTCCAATGCGCAGCTCTTTGCAAAAGAGAGATATTGGCAAGGAAAAGCTGTCTTGTACCATTGCATTTTTCTCCCAAACGAAGGACACTAGAAAGAAAATGTTAAAGCCTCCTGTTAGGCCATCATCTACACGACATAGCCCTGAATTTTCCAATGCGCAGCTCTTTGCAAAAGAGAGATATTGGCAATGAAAAGCTGTCTTGTACCTTTGCATTTTTCTCCCAAACGAAGGACACTAGAATTAAAATTTTAAAGCCTCCTGTTAGGCCATCATCTACACGACATAGCCCTGAATTTTCCAATGCGCAGCTCTTTGCAAAAGAGAGATATTGGCAAGGAAAAGCTGTCTTGTACCTTTGCATTTTTCTCCCAAACGAAGGACACTAGAAAGAAAAATTTAAAGCCTCCTGTTAGGCCATCATCTACACGACATAGCCCTGAATTTTCCAATGCGCAGCTCTTTGCAAAAGAGAGATATTGGCAAGGAAAAGCTTTCTTGTACCATTGCATTTTTCTCCCAAACGAAGGACACTAGAATTAAAATTTTAAAGCCTCCTGTTAGACCATCATCTACACGGCATAGCCATGAATTTTCCAATGCGCAGCTCTTTGCAAAAGAGAGTATTGGCAAGGAAAAGCTGTCTTGTACCTTTGCATTTTTCTCCCAAACGAAGGTCACTAGAAAGAAAATGTTAAAGCCTCCTGTTAGGCCATCATCTACACGACATAGCCCTGAATTTTCCAATGCGTAGCTCTTTGCAAAAGAGAGATATTGGCAAGGAAAAGCTGTCTTGTACCTTTGCATTTTTCTCCCAAACGAAGGACACTAGAAAGAAAATTTTAAAGCCTCCTGTTAGGCCATCATCTACACGACATAGCCCTGAATTTTCCAATGCGCAGCTCTTTGCAAAAGAGAGATATTGGCAAGGAAAAGCTTTCTTGTACCATTGCATTTTTCTCCCAAACGAAGGAAACTAGAAAGAAAATTTTAAAGCCTCCTGTTAGGCCATCATCTACACGACATAGCCCTGAATTTTCCAATGCGCAGCTCTTTGCAAAAGAGAGATATTGGCAAGGAAAAGCTGTCTTGTACCATTGCATTTTTCTCCCAAACGAAGGACACTAGAATTAAAATTTTAAAGCCTCCTGTTAGGCCATCATCTACACGATATAGCCCTGAATTTTCCAATGCGCAGCTCTTTGCAAACGAGAGATATTGGCAAGGAAAAGCTGTCTTGTACCTTTGCATTTTTCTCCCAAACGAAGGACACTAGAAAGAACATTTTAAAGCCTCCTGTTAGACCATCATCTACACGGCATAGCCATGAATTTTCCAATGCGCAGCTCTTTGCAAAAGAGAGATATTGGCAAGGAAAAGCTGTCTTGTACCTTTGCATTTTTCTCCCAAACGAAGGACACTAGAAATAAAATTTTAAAGCCTCCTGTTAGGCCATCATCTACACGACATAGCCCTGAATTTTCCAATGCGCAGCTCTTTGCAAAAGAGAGATATTGGCAAGGAAAAGCTGTCTTGTACCATTGCATTTTTCTCCCAAACGAAGGACACTAGAATTAAAATTTTAAAGCCTCCTGTTAGGCCATCATCTACACGATATAGCCCTGAATTTTCCAATGCGCAGCTTTTTGCAAACGAGAGATATTGGCAAGGAAAAGCTGTCTTGTACCTTTGCATTTTTCTCCCAAACGAAGGAAACTAGAAAGAAAATTTTAAAGCCTCCTGTTAGGCCATCATCTACACGACATAGCCCTGAATTTTCCAATGCGCAGCTCTTTGCAAAAGAGAGATATTGGCAAGGAAAAGCTGTCTTGTACCATTGCATTTTTCTCCCAAACGAAGGACACTAGAAAGAAAATTTTAAAGCCTCCTGTTAGACCATCATCTACACGACATAGCCCTGAATTTTCCAATGCGTAGCTCTTTGCAAAAGAGAGATATTGGCAAGGAAAAGCTGTCTTGTACCTTTGCATTTTTCTCCCAAACGAAGGACACTAGAAAGAAAATTTTAAAGCCTCCTGTTAGGCCATCATCTACACGACATAGCCCTGGATTTTCCAATGCGCAGCTCTTTGCAAAAGAGAGATATTGGCAAGGAAAAGCTTTCTTGTACCATTGCATTTTTCTCCCAAACGAAGGACACTAGAATTAAAATTTTAAAGCCTCCTGTTAGGCCATCATCTACACGACATAGCCCTGAATTTTCCAATGCGCAGCTCTTTGCAAAAGAGAGATATTGGCAAGGAAAAGCTGTCTTGTACCTTTGCATTTTTCTCCCAAACGAAGGACACTAGAAAGAAAAATTTAAAGCCTCCTGTTAGGCCATCATCTACACGACATAGCCCTGAATTTTCCAATGCGCAGCTCTTTGCAAAAGAGAGATATTGGCAAGGAAAAGCTTTCTTGTACCATTGCATTTTTCTCCCAAACGAAGGACACTAGAATTAAAATTTTAAAGCCTCCTGTTAGACCATCATCTACACGGCATAGCCATGAATTTTCCAATGCGCAGCTCTTTGCAAAAGAGAGATATTGGCAAGGAAAAGCTTTCTTGTACCATTGCATTTTTCTCCCAAACGAAGGACACTAGAATTAAAATTTTAAAGCCTCCTGTTAGGCCATCATCTACACGATATAGCCCTGAATTTTCCAATGCGCAGCTCTTTGCAAAAGAGAGATATTGGCAATAAAAGCTGTCTTGTACCTTTGCATTTTTCTCCCAAACGAAGGACACTAGAATTAAAATTTTAAAGCCTCCTGTTAGACCATCATCTACACGGCATAGCCATGAATTTTCCAATGCGCAGCTCTTTGCAAAAGAGAGATATTGGCAAGGAAAAGCTGTCTTGTACCTTTGCATTTTTCTCCCAAACGAAGGACACTAGAAAGAAAATTTTAAAGCCTCCTGTTAGGCCATCATCTACACGACATAGCCCTGAATTTTCCAATGCGCAGCTCTTTGCAAAAGAGAGATATTGGCAAGGAAAAGCTGTCTTGTACCATTGCATTTTTCTCCCAAACGAAGGACACTAGAAAGAAAATTTTAAAGCCTCCTGTTAGACCATCATCTACACGACCTAGCCCTGAATTTTCCAATGCGCAGCTCTTTGCAAAAGAGAGATATTGGCAAGGAAAAGCTGTCTTGTACCATTGCATTTTTCTCCCAAACGAAGGACACTAGAAAGAAAATTTTAAAGCCTCCTGTTAGACCATCATCTACACGACATAGCCCTGAATTTTCCAATGCGCAGCTCTTTGCAAAAGAGAGATATTGGCAAGGAAAAGCTGTCTTGTACCATTGCATTTTTCTCCCAAACGAAGGACACTAGAATTAAAATTTTAAAGCCTCCTGTTAGGCCATCATCTACACGATATAGCCCCGAATTTTCCAATGCGCAGCTCTTTGCAAACGAGAGATATTGGCAAGGAAAAGCTGTCTTGTACCTTTGCATTTTTCTCCCAAACGAAGGACACTAGAAAGAAAATTTTAAAGCCTCCTGTTAGGCCATCATCTACACGACATAGCCCTGAATTTCCCAATGCGCAGCTCTTTGCAAAAGAGAGATATTGGCAAGGAAAAGCTGTCTTGTACCATTGCATTTTTCTCCCAAACGAAGGACACTAGAAAGAAAATTTTAAAGCCTCCTGTTAGACCATCATCTACACGACATAGCCCTGAATTTTCCAATGCGCAGCTCTTTGCAAAAGAGAGATATTGGCAAGGAAAAGCTGTCTTGTACCATTGCATTTTTCTCCCAAACGAAGGACACTAGAAAGAAAATGTTAAAGCCTCCTGTTAGGCCATCCTCTACACGACATAGCCCTGAATTTTCCAATGCGCAGCTCTTTGCAAAAGAGAGATATTGGCAATGAAAAGCTGTCTTGTACCTTTGCATTTTTCTCCCAAACGAAGGACACTAGAATTAAAATTTTAAAGCCTCCTGTTAGGCCATCATCTACACGACATAGCCCTGAATTTTCCAATGCGCAGCTCTTTGCAAAAGAGAGATATTGGCAAGGAAAAGCTGTCTTGTACCTTTGCATTTTTCTCCCAAACGAAGGTCACTAGAAAGAAAATGTTAAAGCCTCCTGTTAGGCCATCATCTACACGACATAGCCCTGAATTTTCCAATGCGTAGCTCTTTGCAAAAGAGAGATATTGGCAAGGAAAAGCTGTCTTGTACCTTTGCATTTTTCTCCCAAACGAAGGACACTAGAAAGAAAATTTTAAAGCCTCCTGTTAGGCCATCATCTACACGACATAGCCCTGAATTTTCCAATGCGCAGCTCTTTGCAAAAGAGAGATATTGGCAAGGAAAAGCTTTCTTGTACCATTGCATTTTTCTCCCAAACGAAGGAAACTAGAAAGAAAATTTTAAAGCCTCCTGTTAGGCCATCATCTACACGACATAGCCCTGAATTTTCCAATGCGTAGCTCTTTGCAAAAGAGAGATATTGGCAAGGAAAAGCTGTCTTGTACCTTTGCATTTTTCTCCCAAACGAAGGACACTAGAAAGAAAATTTTAAAGCCTCCTGTTAGGCCATCATCTACACGACATAGCCCTGGATTTTCCAATGCGCAGCTCTTTGCAAAAGAGAGATATTGGCAAGGAAAAGCTTTCTTGTACCATTGCATTTTTCTCCCAAACGAAGGACACTAGAATTAAAATTTTAAAGCCTCCTGTTAGGCCATCATCTACACGACATAGCCCTGAATTTTCCAATGCGCAGCTCTTTGCAAAAGAGAGATATTGGCAAGGAAAAGCTGTCTTGTACCTTTGCATTTTTCTCCCAAACGAAGGACACTAGAAAGAAAAATTTAAAGCCTCCTGTTAGGCCATCATCTACACGACATAGCCCTGAATTTTCCAATGCGCAGCTCTTTGCAAAAGAGAGATATTGGCAAGGAAAAGCTTTCTTGTACCATTGCATTTTTCTCCCAAACGAAGGACACTAGAATTAAAATTTTAAAGCCTCCTGTTAGACCATCATCTACACGGCATAGCCATGAATTTTCCAATGCGCAGCTCTTTGCAAAAGAGAGATATTGGCAAGGAAAAGCTTTCTTGTACCATTGCATTTTTCTCCCAAACGAAGGACACTAGAATTAAAATTTTAAAGCCTCCTGTTAGGCCATCATCTACACGATATAGCCCTGAATTTTCCAATGCGCAGCTCTTTGCAAAAGAGAGATATTGGCAATAAAAGCTGTCTTGTACCTTTGCATTTTTCTCCCAAACGAAGGACACTAGAATTAAAATTTTAAAGCCTCCTGTTAGACCATCATCTACACGGCATAGCCATGAATTTTCCAATGCGCAGCTCTTTGCAAAAGAGAGATATTGGCAAGGAAAAGCTGTCTTGTACCTTTGCATTTTTCTCCCAAACGAAGGACACTAGAAAGAAAATTTTAAAGCCTCCTGTTAGGCCATCATCTACACGACATAGCCCTGAATTTTCCAATGCGCAGCTCTTTGCAAAAGAGAGATATTGGCAAGGAAAAGCTGTCTTGTACCATTGCATTTTTCTCCCAAACGAAGGACACTAGAAAGAAAATTTTAAAGCCTCCTGTTAGACCATCATCTACACGACCTAGCCCTGAATTTTCCAATGCGCAGCTCTTTGCAAAAGAGAGATATTGGCAAGGAAAAGCTGTCTTGTACCATTGCATTTTTCTCCCAAACGAAGGACACTAGAAAGAAAATTTTAAAGCCTCCTGTTAGACCATCATCTACACGACATAGCCCTGAATTTTCCAATGCGCAGCTCTTTGCAAAAGAGAGATATTGGCAAGGAAAAGCTGTCTTGTACCATTGCATTTTTCTCCCAAACGAAGGACACTAGAATTAAAATTTTAAAGCCTCCTGTTAGGCCATCATCTACACGATATAGCCCCGAATTTTCCAATGCGCAGCTCTTTGCAAACGAGAGATATTGGCAAGGAAAAGCTGTCTTGTACCTTTGCATTTTTCTCCCAAACGAAGGACACTAGAAAGAAAATTTTAAAGCCTCCTGTTAGGCCATCATCTACACGACATAGCCCTGAATTTCCCAATGCGCAGCTCTTTGCAAAAGAGAGATATTGGCAAGGAAAAGCTGTCTTGTACCATTGCATTTTTCTCCCAAACGAAGGACACTAGAAAGAAAATTTTAAAGCCTCCTGTTAGGCCATCATCTACACGACATAGCCCTGAATTTTCCAATGCGCAGCTCTTTGCAAAAGAGAGATATTGGCAAGGAAAAGCTGTCTTGTACCATTGCATTTTTCTCCCAAACGAAGGACACTAGAAAGAAAATTTTAAAGCCTCCTGTTAGACCATCATCTACACGACCTAGCCCTGAATTTTCCAATGCGCAGCTCTTTGCAAAAGAGAGATATTGGCAAGGAAAAGCTGTCTTGTACCATTGCATTTTTCTCCCAAACGAAGGACACTAGAAAGAAAATTTTAAAGCCTCCTGTTAGACCATCATCTACACGACATAGCCCTGAATTTTCCAATGCGCAGCTCTTTGCAAAAGAGAGATATTGGCAAGGAAAAGCTGTCTTGTACCATTGCATTTTTCTCCCAAACGAAGGACACTAGAATTAAAATTTTAAAGCCTCCTGTTAGGCCATCATCTACACGATATAGCCCCGAATTTTCCAATGCGCAGCTCTTTGCAAACGAGAGATATTGGCAAGGAAAAGCTGTCTTGTACCTTTGCATTTTTCTCCCAAACGAAGGACACTAGAAAGAAAATTTTAAAGCCTCCTGTTAGGCCATCATCTACACGACATAGCCCTGAATTTCCCAATGCGCAGCTCTTTGCAAAAGAGAGATATTGGCAAGGAAAAGCTGTCTTGTACCATTGCATTTTTCTCCCAAACGAAGGACACTAGAAAGAAAATTTTAAAGCCTCCTGTTAGACCATCATCTACACGACATAGCCCTGAATTTTCCAATGCGCAGCTCTTTGCAAAAGAGAGATATTGGCAAGGAAAAGCTGTCTTGTACCATTGCATTTTTCTCCCAAACGAAGGACACTAGAAAGAAAATGTTAAAGCCTCCTGTTAGGCCATCCTCTACACGACATAGCCCTGAATTTTCCAATGCGCAGCTCTTTGCAAAAGAGAGATATTGGCAATGAAAAGCTGTCTTGTACCTTTGCATTTTTCTCCCAAACGAAGGACACTAGAATTAAAATTTTAAAGCCTCCTGTTAGGCCATCATCTACACGACATAGCCCTGAATTTTCCAATGCGCAGCTCTTTGCAAAAGAGAGATATTGGCAAGGAAAAGCTGTCTTGTACCTTTGCATTTTTCTCCCAAACGAAGGTCACTAGAAAGAAAATGTTAAAGCCTCCTGTTAGGCCATCATCTACACGACATAGCCCTGAATTTTCCAATGCGTAGCTCTTTGCAAAAGAGAGATATTGGCAAGGAAAAGCTGTCTTGTACCTTTGCATTTTTCTCCCAAACGAAGGACATTAGAAAGAAAATTTTAAAGCCTCCTGTTAGGCCATCATCTACACGACATAGCCCTGAATTTTCCAATGCGCAGCTCTTTGCAAAAGAGAGATATTGGCAAGGAAAAGCTTTCTTGTACCATTGCATTTTTCTCCCAAACGAAGGAAACTAGAAAGAAAATTTTAAAGCCTCCTGTTAGGCCATCATCTACACGACATAGCCCTGAATTTTCCAATGCGTAGCTCTTTGCAAAAGAGAGATATTGGCAAGGAAAAGCTGTCTTGTACCTTTGCATTTTTCTCCCAAACGAAGGACACTAGAAAGAAAATTTTAAAGCCTCCTGTTAGGCCATCATCTACACGACATAGCCCTGGATTTTCCAATGCGCAGCTCTTTGCAAAAGAGAGATATTGGCAAGGAAAAGCTTTCTTGTACCATTGCATTTTTCTCCCAAACGAAGGACACTAGAATTAAAATTTTAAAGCCTCCTGTTAGGCCATCATCTACACGACATAGCCCTGAATTTTCCAATGCGCAGCTCTTTGCAAAAGAGAGATATTGGCAAGGAAAAGCTGTCTTGTACCTTTGCATTTTTCTCCCAAACGAAGGACACTAGAAAGAAAAATTTAAAGCCTCCTGTTAGGCCATCATCTACACGACATAGCCCTGAATTTTCCAATGCGCAGCTCTTTGCAAAAGAGAGATATTGGCAAGGAAAAGCTTTCTTGTACCATTGCATTTTTCTCCCAAACGAAGGACACTAGAATTAAAATTTTAAAGCCTCCTGTTAGACCATCATCTACACGGCATAGCCATGAATTTTCCAATGCGCAGCTCTTTGCAAAAGAGAGATATTGGCAAGGAAAAGCTTTCTTGTACCATTGCATTTTTCTCCCAAACGAAGGACACTAGAATTAAAATTTTAAAGCCTCCTGTTAGGCCATCATCTACACGATATAGCCCTGAATTTTCCAATGCGCAGCTCTTTGCAAAAGAGAGATATTGGCAATAAAAGCTGTCTTGTACCTTTGCATTTTTCTCCCAAACGAAGGACACTAGAATTAAAATTTTAAAGCCTCCTGTTAGACCATCATCTACACGGCATAGCCATGAATTTTCCAATGCGCAGCTCTTTGCAAAAGAGAGATATTGGCAAGGAAAAGCTGTCTTGTACCTTTGCATTTTTCTCCCAAACGAAGGACACTAGAAAGAAAATTTTAAAGCCTCCTGTTAGGCCATCATCTACACGACATAGCCCTGAATTTTCCAATGCGCAGCTCTTTGCAAAAGAGAGATATTGGCAAGGAAAAGCTGTCTTGTACCATTGCATTTTTCTCCCAAACGAAGGACACTAGAAAGAAAATTTTAAAGCCTCCTGTTAGACCATCATCTACACGACCTAGCCCTGAATTTTCCAATGCGCAGCTCTTTGCAAAAGAGAGATATTGGCAAGGAAAAGCTGTCTTGTACCATTGCATTTTTCTCCCAAACGAAGGACACTAGAAAGAAAATTTTAAAGCCTCCTGTTAGACCATCATCTACACGACATAGCCCTGAATTTTCCAATGCGCAGCTCTTTGCAAAAGAGAGATATTGGCAAGGAAAAGCTGTCTTGTACCATTGCATTTTTCTCCCAAACGAAGGACACTAGAATTAAAATTTTAAAGCCTCCTGTTAGGCCATCATCTACACGATATAGCCCCGAATTTTCCAATGCGCAGCTCTTTGCAAACGAGAGATATTGGCAAGGAAAAGCTGTCTTGTACCTTTGCATTTTTCTCCCAAACGAAGGACACTAGAAAGAAAATTTTAAAGCCTCCTGTTAGGCCATCATCTACACGACATAGCCCTGAATTTCCCAATGCGCAGCTCTTTGCAAAAGAGAGATATTGGCAAGGAAAAGCTGTCTTGTACCATTGCATTTTTCTCCCAAACGAAGGACACTAGAAAGAAAATTTTAAAGCCTCCTGTTAGACCATCATCTACACGACATAGCCCTGAATTTTCCAATGCGCAGCTCTTTGCAAAAGAGAGATATTGGCAAGGAAAAGCTGTCTTGTACCATTGCATTTTTCTCCCAAACGAAGGACACTAGAAAGAAAATGTTAAAGCCTCCTGTTAGGCCATCCTCTACACGACATAGCCCTGAATTTTCCAATGCGCAGCTCTTTGCAAAAGAGAGATATTGGCAATGAAAAGCTGTCTTGTACCTTTGCATTTTTCTCCCAAACGAAGGACACTAGAATTAAAATTTTAAAGCCTCCTGTTAGGCCATCATCTACACGACATAGCCCTGAATTTTCCAATGCGCAGCTCTTTGCAAAAGAGAGATATTGGCAAGGAAAAGCTGTCTTGTACCTTTGCATTTTTCTCCCAAACGAAGGTCACTAGAAAGAAAATGTTAAAGCCTCCTGTTAGGCCATCATCTACACGACATAGCCCTGAATTTTCCAATGCGTAGCTCTTTGCAAAAGAGAGATATTGGCAAGGAAAAGCTGTCTTGTACCTTTGCATTTTTCTCCCAAACGAAGGACACTAGAAAGAAAATTTTAAAGCCTCCTGTTAGGCCATCATCTACACGACATAGCCCTGAATTTTCCAATGCGCAGCTCTTTGCAAAAGAGAGATATTGGCAAGGAAAAGCTTTCTTGTACCATTGCATTTTTCTCCCAAACGAAGGAAACTAGAAAGAAAATTTTAAAGCCTCCTGTTAGGCCATCATCTACACGACATAGCCCTGAATTTTCCAATGCGCAGCTCTTTGCAAAAGAGAGATATTGGCAAGGAAAAGCTGTCTTGTACCATTGCATTTTTCTCCCAAACGAAGGACACTAGAATTAAAATTTTAAAGCCTCCTGTTAGGCCATCATCTACACGATATAGCCCTGAATTTTCCAATGCGCAGCTCTTTGCAAACGAGAGATATTGGCAAGGAAAAGCTGTCTTGTACCTTTGCATTTTTCTCCCAAACGAAGGACACTAGAAAGAACATTTTAAAGCCTCCTGTTAGACCATCATCTACACGGCATAGCCATGAATTTTCCAATGCGCAGCTCTTTGCAAAAGAGAGATATTGGCAAGGAAAAGCTGTCTTGTACCTTTGCATTTTTCTCCCAAACGAAGGACACTAGAATTAAAATTTTAAAGCCTCCTGTTAGGCCATCATCTACACGACATAGCCCTGAATTTTCCAATGCGCAGCTCTTTGCAAAAGAGAGATATTGGCAAGGAAAAGCTGTCTTGTACCATTGCATTTTTCTCCCAAACGAAGGACACTAGAATTAAAATTTTAAAGCCTCCTGTTAGGCCATCATCTACACGATATAGCCCTGAATTTTCCAATGCGCAGCTTTTTGCAAACGAGAGATATTGGCAAGGAAAAGCTGTCTTGTACCTTTGCATTTTTCTCCCAAACGAAGGAAACTAGAAAGAAAATTTTAAAGCCTCCTGTTAGGCCATCATCTACACGACATAGCCCTGTATTTTCCAATGCGCAGCTCTTTGCAAAAGAGAGATATTGGCAAGGAAAAGCTGTCTTGTACCATTGAATTTTTCTCCCAAACGAAGGACACTAGAAAGAAAATTTTAAAGCCTCCTGTTAGACCATCATCTACACGACATAGCCCTGAATTTTCCAATGCGTAGCTCTTTGCAAAAGAGAGATATTGGCAAGGAAAAGCTGTCTTGTACCTTTGCATTTTTCTCCCAAACGAAGGACACTAGAAAGAAAATTTTAAAGCCTCCTGTTAGGCCATCATCTACACGACATAGCCCTGAATTTTCCAATGCGCAGCTCTTTGCAAAAGAGAGATATTGGCAAGGAAAAGCTTTCTTGTACCATTGCATTTTTCTCCCAAACGAAGGACACTAGAATTAAAATTTTAAAGCCTCCTGTTAGGCCATCATCTACACGATATAGCCCCGAATTTTCCAATGCGCAGCTCTTTGCAAACGAGAGATATTGGCAAGGAAAAGCTGTCTTGTACCTTTGCATTTTTCTCCCAAACGAAGGACACTAGAAAGAAAATTTTAAAGCCTCCTGTTAGGCCATCATCTACACGACATAGCCCTGAATTTCCCAATGCGCAGCTCTTTGCAAAAGAGAGATATTGGCAAGGAAAAGCTGTCTTGTACCATTGCATTTTTCTCCCAAACGAAGGACACTAGAAAGAAAATTTTAAAGCCTCCTGTTAGACCATCATCTACACGACATAGCCCTGAATTTTCCAATGCGCAGCTCTTTGCAAAAGAGAGATATTGGCAAGGAAAAGCTGTCTTGTACCATTGCATTTTTCTCCCAAACGAAGGACACTAGAAAGAAAATGTTAAAGCCTCCTGTTAGGCCATCATCTACACGACATAGCCCTGAATTTTCCAATGCGCAGCTCTTTGCAAAAGAGAGATATTGGCAATGAAAAGCTGTCTTGTACCTTTGCATTTTTCTCCCAAACGAAGGACACTAGAATTAAAATTTTAAAGCCTCCTGTTAGGCCATCATCTACACGACATAGCCCTGAATTTTCCAATGCGCAGCTCTTTGCAAAAGAGAGATATTGGCAAGGAAAAGCTGTCTTGTACCTTTGCATTTTTCTCCCAAACGAAGGTCACTAGAAAGAAAATGTTAAAGCCTCCTGTTAGGCCATCATCTACACGACATAGCCCTGAATTTTCCAATGCGTAGCTCTTTGCAAAAGAGAGATATTGGCAAGGAAAAGCTGTCTTGTACCTTTGCATTTTTCTCCCAAACGAAGGACACTAGAAAGAAAATTTTAAAGCCTCCTGTTAGGCCATCATCTACACGACATAGCCCTGAATTTTCCAATGCGCAGCTCTTTGCAAAAGAGAGATATTGGCAAGGAAAAGCTTTCTTGTACCATTGCATTTTTCTCCCAAACGAAGGAAACTAGAAAGAAAATTTTAAAGCCTCCTGTTAGGCCATCATCTACACGACATAGCCCTGAATTTTCCAATGCGCAGCTCTTTGCAAAAGAGAGATATTGGCAAGGAAAAGCTGTCTTGTACCATTGCATTTTTCTCCCAAACGAAGGACACTAGAATTAAAATTTTAAAGCCTCCTGTTAGGCCATCATCTACACGATATAGCCCTGAATTTTCCAATGCGCAGCTCTTTGCAAACGAGAGATATTGGCAAGGAAAAGCTGTCTTGTACCTTTGCATTTTTCTCCCAAACGAAGGACACTAGAAAGAACATTTTAAAGCCTCCTGTTAGACCATCATCTACACGGCATAGCCATGAATTTTCCAATGCGCAGCTCTTTGCAAAAGAGAGATATTGGCAAGGAAAAGCTGTCTTGTACCTTTGCATTTTTCTCCCAAACGAAGGACACTAGAATTAAAATTTTAAAGCCTCCTGTTAGACCATCATCTACACGACATAGCCCTGAATTTCCCAATGCGCAGCTCTTTGCAAAAGAGAGATATTGGCAAGGAAAAGCTGTCTTGTACCATTGCATTTTTCTCCCAAACGAAGGACACTAGAAAGAAAATTTTAAAGCCTCCTGTTAGACCATCATCTACACGACATAGCCCTGAATTTTCCAATGCGCAGCTCTTTGCAAAAGAGAGATATTGGCAAGGAAAAGCTGTCTTGTACCATTGCATTTTTCTCCCAAACGAAGGACACTAGAAAGAAAATGTTAAAGCCTCCTGTTAGGCCATCATCTACACGACATAGCCCTGAATTTTCCAATGCGCAGCTCTTTGCAAAAGAGAGATATTGGCAATGAAAAGCTGTCTTGTACCTTTGCATTTTTCTCCCAAACGAAGGACACTAGAATTAAAATTTTAAAGCCTCCTGTTAGGCCATCATCTACACGACATAGCCCTGAATTTTCCAATGCGCAGCTCTTTGCAAAAGAGAGATATTGGCAAGGAAAAGCTGTCTTGTACCTTTGCATTTTTCTCCCAAACGAAGGTCACTAGAAAGAAAATGTTAAAGCCTCCTGTTAGGCCATCATCTACACGACATAGCCCTGAATTTTCCAATGCGTAGCTCTTTGCAAAAGAGAGATATTGGCAAGGAAAAGCTGTCTTGTACCTTTGCATTTTTCTCCCAAACGAAGGACACTAGAAAGAAAATTTTAAAGCCTCCTGTTAGGCCATCATCTACACGACATAGCCCTGAATTTTCCAATGCGCAGCTCTTTGCAAAAGAGAGATATTGGCAAGGAAAAGCTTTCTTGTACCATTGCATTTTTCTCCCAAACGAAGGAAACTAGAAAGAAAATTTTAAAGCCTCCTGTTAGGCCATCATCTACACGACATAGCCCTGAATTTTCCAATGCGCAGCTCTTTGCAAAAGAGAGATATTGGCAAGGAAAAGCTGTCTTGTACCATTGCATTTTTCTCCCAAACGAAGGACACTAGAATTAAAATTTTAAAGCCTCCTGTTAGGCCATCATCTACACGATATAGCCCTGAATTTTCCAATGCGCAGCTCTTTGCAAACGAGAGATATTGGCAAGGAAAAGCTGTCTTGTACCTTTGCATTTTTCTCCCAAACGAAGGACACTAGAAAGAACATTTTAAAGCCTCCTGTTAGACCATCATCTACACGGCATAGCCATGAATTTTCCAATGCGCAGCTCTTTGCAAAAGAGAGATATTGGCAAGGAAAAGCTGTCTTGTACCTTTGCATTTTTCTCCCAAACGAAGGACACTAGAATTAAAATTTTAAAGCCTCCTGTTAGGCCATCATCTACACGACATAGCCCTGAATTTTCCAATGAGCAGTTCTTTGCAAAAGAGAGATATTGGCAAGGAAAAGCTGTCTTGTACCATTGCATTTTTCTCCCAAACGAAGGACACTAGAATTAAAATTTTAAAGCCTCCTGTTAGGCCATCATCTACACGATATAGCCCTGAATTTTCCAATGCGCA
The DNA here is from genome assembly GCF_028390025.1 of Pseudophryne corroboree. Lineage (NCBI taxonomy): Eukaryota > Metazoa > Chordata > Amphibia > Anura > Myobatrachidae > Pseudophryne > Pseudophryne corroboree. Next base: position 44,023 of record NW_026967782.1, on the reverse strand, counting down.
GCTTTTTGCAAACGAGAGATATTGGCAAGGAAAAGCTGTCTTGTACCTTTGCATTTTTCTCCCAAACGAAGGAAACTAGAAAGAAAATTTTAAAGCCTCCTGTTAGGCCATCATCTACACGACATAGCCCTGTATTTTCCAATGCGCAGCTCTTTGCAAAAGAGAGATATTGGCAAGGAAAAGCTGTCTTGTACCATTGCATTTTTCTCCCAAACGAAGGACACTAGAAAGAAAATTTTAAAGCCTCCTGTTAGACCATCATCTACACGACATAGCCCTGAATTTTCCAATGCGTAGCTCTTTGCAAAAGAGAGATATTGGCAAGGAAAAGCTGTCTTGTACCTTTGCATTTTTCTCCCAAACGAAGGACACTAGAAAGAAAATTTTAAAGCCTCCTGTTAGGCCATCATCTACACGACATAGCCCTGAATTTTCCAATGCGCAGCTCTTTGCAAAAGAGAGATATTGGCAAGGAAAAGCTTTCTTGTACCATTGCATTTTTCTCCCAAACGAAGGACACTAGAATTAAAATTTTAAAGCCTCCTGTTAGGCCATCATCTACACGATATAGCCCCGAATTTTCCAATGCGCAGCTCTTTGCAAACGAGAGATATTGGCAAGGAAAAGCTGTCTTGTACCTTTGCATTTTTCTCCCAAACGAAGGACACTAGAAAGAAAATTTTAAAGCCTCCTGTTAGGCCATCATCTACACGACATAGCCCTGAATTTCCCAATGCGCAGCTCTTTGCAAAAGAGAGATATTGGCAAGGAAAAGCTGTCTTGTACCATTGCATTTTTCTCCCAAACGAAGGACACTAGAAAGAAAATTTTAAAGCCTCCTGTTAGACCATCATCTACACGACATAGCCCTGAATTTTCCAATGCGCAGCTCTTTGCAAAAGAGAGATATTGGCAAGGAAAAGCTGTCTTGTACCATTGCATTTTTCTCCCAAACGAAGGACACTAGAAAGAAAATGTTAAAGCCTCCTGTTAGGCCATCCTCTACACGACATAGCCCTGAATTTTCCAATGCGCAGCTCTTTGCAAAAGAGAGATATTGGCAATGAAAAGCTGTCTTGTACCTTTGCATTTTTCTCCCAAACGAAGGACACTAGAATTAAAATTTTAAAGCCTCCTGTTAGGCCATCATCTACACGACATAGCCCTGAATTTTCCAATGCGCAGCTCTTTGCAAAAGAGAGATATTGGCAAGGAAAAGCTGTCTTGTACCTTTGCATTTTTCTCCCAAACGAAGGTCACTAGAAAGAAAATGTTAAAGCCTCCTGTTAGGCCATCATCTACACGACATAGCCCTGAATTTTCCAATGCGTAGCTCTTTGCAAAAGAGAGATATTGGCAAGGAAAAGCTGTCTTGTACCTTTGCATTTTTCTCCCAAACGAAGGACACTAGAAAGAAAATTTTAAAGCCTCCTGTTAGGCCATCATCTACACGACATAGCCCTGAATTTTCCAATGCGCAGCTCTTTGCAAAAGAGAGATATTGGCAAGGAAAAGCTTTCTTGTACCATTGCATTTTTCTCCCAAACGAAGGAAACTAGAAAGAAAATTTTAAAGCCTCCTGTTAGGCCATCATCTACACGACATAGCCCTGAATTTTCCAATGCGCAGCTCTTTGCAAAAGAGAGATATTGGCAAGGAAAAGCTGTCTTGTACCATTGCATTTTTCTCCCAAACGAAGGACACTAGAATTAAAATTTTAAAGCCTCCTGTTAGGCCATCATCTACACGATATAGCCCTGAATTTTCCAATGCGCAGCTCTTTGCAAACGAGAGATATTGGCAAGGAAAAGCTGTCTTGTACCTTTGCATTTTTCTCCCAAACGAAGGACACTAGAAAGAACATTTTAAAGCCTCCTGTTAGACCATCATCTACACGGCATAGCCATGAATTTTCCAATGCGCAGCTCTTTGCAAAAGAGAGATATTGGCAAGGAAAAGCTGTCTTGTACCTTTGCATTTTTCTCCCAAACGAAGGACACTAGAATTAAAATTTTAAAGCCTCCTGTTAGGCCATCATCTACACGACATAGCCCTGAATTTTCCAATGCGCAGCTCTTTGCAAAAGAGAGATATTGGCAAGGAAAAGCTGTCTTGTACCATTGCATTTTTCTCCCAAACGAAGGACACTAGAATTAAAATTTTAAAGCCTCCTGTTAGGCCATCATCTACACGATATAGCCCTGAATTTTCCAATGCGCAGCTTTTTGCAAACGAGAGATATTGGCAAGGAAAAGCTGTCTTGTACCTTTGCATTTTTCTCCCAAACGAAGGAAACTAGAAAGAAAATTTTAAAGCCTCCTGTTAGGCCATCATCTACACGACATAGCCCTGTATTTTCCAATGCGCAGCTCTTTGCAAAAGAGAGATATTGGCAAGGAAAAGCTGTCTTGTACCATTGAATTTTTCTCCCAAACGAAGGACACTAGAAAGAAAATTTTAAAGCCTCCTGTTAGACCATCATCTACACGACATAGCCCTGAATTTTCCAATGCGTAGCTCTTTGCAAAAGAGAGATATTGGCAAGGAAAAGCTGTCTTGTACCTTTGCATTTTTCTCCCAAACGAAGGACACTAGAAAGAAAATTTTAAAGCCTCCTGTTAGGCCATCATCTACACGACATAGCCCTGAATTTTCCAATGCGCAGCTCTTTGCAAAAGAGAGATATTGGCAAGGAAAAGCTTTCTTGTACCATTGCATTTTTCTCCCAAACGAAGGACACTAGAATTAAAATTTTAAAGCCTCCTGTTAGGCCATCATCTACACGATATAGCCCCGAATTTTCCAATGCGCAGCTCTTTGCAAACGAGAGATATTGGCAAGGAAAAGCTGTCTTGTACCTTTGCATTTTTCTCCCAAACGAAGGACACTAGAAAGAAAATTTTAAAGCCTCCTGTTAGGCCATCATCTACACGACATAGCCCTGAATTTCCCAATGCGCAGCTCTTTGCAAAAGAGAGATATTGGCAAGGAAAAGCTGTCTTGTACCATTGCATTTTTCTCCCAAACGAAGGACACTAGAAAGAAAATTTTAAAGCCTCCTGTTAGACCATCATCTACACGACATAGCCCTGAATTTTCCAATGCGCAGCTCTTTGCAAAAGAGAGATATTGGCAAGGAAAAGCTGTCTTGTACCATTGCATTTTTCTCCCAAACGAAGGACACTAGAAAGAAAATGTTAAAGCCTCCTGTTAGGCCATCATCTACACGACATAGCCCTGAATTTTCCAATGCGCAGCTCTTTGCAAAAGAGAGATATTGGCAATGAAAAGCTGTCTTGTACCTTTGCATTTTTCTCCCAAACGAAGGACACTAGAATTAAAATTTTAAAGCCTCCTGTTAGGCCATCATCTACACGACATAGCCCTGAATTTTCCAATGCGCAGCTCTTTGCAAAAGAGAGATATTGGCAAGGAAAAGCTGTCTTGTACCTTTGCATTTTTCTCCCAAACGAAGGTCACTAGAAAGAAAATGTTAAAGCCTCCTGTTAGGCCATCATCTACACGACATAGCCCTGAATTTTCCAATGCGTAGCTCTTTGCAAAAGAGAGATATTGGCAAGGAAAAGCTGTCTTGTACCTTTGCATTTTTCTCCCAAACGAAGGACACTAGAAAGAAAATTTTAAAGCCTCCTGTTAGGCCATCATCTACACGACATAGCCCTGAATTTTCCAATGCGCAGCTCTTTGCAAAAGAGAGATATTGGCAAGGAAAAGCTTTCTTGTACCATTGCATTTTTCTCCCAAACGAAGGAAACTAGAAAGAAAATTTTAAAGCCTCCTGTTAGGCCATCATCTACACGACATAGCCCTGAATTTTCCAATGCGCAGCTCTTTGCAAAAGAGAGATATTGGCAAGGAAAAGCTGTCTTGTACCATTGCATTTTTCTCCCAAACGAAGGACACTAGAATTAAAATTTTAAAGCCTCCTGTTAGGCCATCATCTACACGATATAGCCCTGAATTTTCCAATGCGCAGCTCTTTGCAAACGAGAGATATTGGCAAGGAAAAGCTGTCTTGTACCTTTGCATTTTTCTCCCAAACGAAGGACACTAGAAAGAACATTTTAAAGCCTCCTGTTAGACCATCATCTACACGGCATAGCCATGAATTTTCCAATGCGCAGCTCTTTGCAAAAGAGAGATATTGGCAAGGAAAAGCTGTCTTGTACCTTTGCATTTTTCTCCCAAACGAAGGACACTAGAATTAAAATTTTAAAGCCTCCTGTTAGACCATCATCTACACGACATAGCCCTGAATTTCCCAATGCGCAGCTCTTTGCAAAAGAGAGATATTGGCAAGGAAAAGCTGTCTTGTACCATTGCATTTTTCTCCCAAACGAAGGACACTAGAAAGAAAATTTTAAAGCCTCCTGTTAGACCATCATCTACACGACATAGCCCTGAATTTTCCAATGCGCAGCTCTTTGCAAAAGAGAGATATTGGCAAGGAAAAGCTGTCTTGTACCATTGCATTTTTCTCCCAAACGAAGGACACTAGAAAGAAAATGTTAAAGCCTCCTGTTAGGCCATCATCTACACGACATAGCCCTGAATTTTCCAATGCGCAGCTCTTTGCAAAAGAGAGATATTGGCAATGAAAAGCTGTCTTGTACCTTTGCATTTTTCTCCCAAACGAAGGACACTAGAATTAAAATTTTAAAGCCTCCTGTTAGGCCATCATCTACACGACATAGCCCTGAATTTTCCAATGCGCAGCTCTTTGCAAAAGAGAGATATTGGCAAGGAAAAGCTGTCTTGTACCTTTGCATTTTTCTCCCAAACGAAGGTCACTAGAAAGAAAATGTTAAAGCCTCCTGTTAGGCCATCATCTACACGACATAGCCCTGAATTTTCCAATGCGTAGCTCTTTGCAAAAGAGAGATATTGGCAAGGAAAAGCTGTCTTGTACCTTTGCATTTTTCTCCCAAACGAAGGACACTAGAAAGAAAATTTTAAAGCCTCCTGTTAGGCCATCATCTACACGACATAGCCCTGAATTTTCCAATGCGCAGCTCTTTGCAAAAGAGAGATATTGGCAAGGAAAAGCTTTCTTGTACCATTGCATTTTTCTCCCAAACGAAGGAAACTAGAAAGAAAATTTTAAAGCCTCCTGTTAGGCCATCATCTACACGACATAGCCCTGAATTTTCCAATGCGCAGCTCTTTGCAAAAGAGAGATATTGGCAAGGAAAAGCTGTCTTGTACCATTGCATTTTTCTCCCAAACGAAGGACACTAGAATTAAAATTTTAAAGCCTCCTGTTAGGCCATCATCTACACGATATAGCCCTGAATTTTCCAATGCGCAGCTCTTTGCAAACGAGAGATATTGGCAAGGAAAAGCTGTCTTGTACCTTTGCATTTTTCTCCCAAACGAAGGACACTAGAAAGAACATTTTAAAGCCTCCTGTTAGACCATCATCTACACGGCATAGCCATGAATTTTCCAATGCGCAGCTCTTTGCAAAAGAGAGATATTGGCAAGGAAAAGCTGTCTTGTACCTTTGCATTTTTCTCCCAAACGAAGGACACTAGAATTAAAATTTTAAAGCCTCCTGTTAGGCCATCATCTACACGACATAGCCCTGAATTTTCCAATGAGCAGTTCTTTGCAAAAGAGAGATATTGGCAAGGAAAAGCTGTCTTGTACCATTGCATTTTTCTCCCAAACGAAGGACACTAGAATTAAAATTTTAAAGCCTCCTGTTAGGCCATCATCTACACGATATAGCCCTGAATTTTCCAATGCGCAGCTTTTTGCAAACGAGAGATATTGGCAAGGAAAAGCTGTCTTGTACCTTTGCATTTTTCTCCCAAACGAAGGAAACTAGAAAGAAAATTTTAAAGCCTCCTGTTAGGCCATCATCTACACGACATAGCCCTGTATTTTCCAATGCGCAGCTCTTTGCAAAAGAGAGATATTGGCAAGGAAAAGCTGTCTTGTACCATTGCATTTTTCTCCCAAACGAAGGACACTAGAAAGAAAATTTTAAAGCCTCCTGTTAGACCATCATCTACACGACATAGCCCTGAATTTTCCAATGCGTAGCTCTTTGCAAAAGAGAGATATTGGCAAGGAAAAGCTGTCTTGTACCTTTGCATTTTTCTCCCAAACGAAGGACACTAGAAAGAAAATTTTAAAGCCTCCTGTTAGGCCATCATCTACACGACATAGCCCTGAATTTCCCAATGCGCAGCTCTTTGCAAAAGAGAGATATTGGCATGGAAAAGCTGTCTTGTACCATTGCATTTTTCTCCCAAACGAAGGACACTAGAAAGAAAATTTTAAAGCCTCCTGTTAGACCATCATCTACACGACATAGCCCTGAATTTTCCAATGCGCAGCTCTTTGCAAAAGAGAGATATTGGCAATGAAAAGCTGTCTTGTACCTTTGCATTTTTCTCCCAAACGAAGGACACTAGAATTAAAATTTTAAAGCCTCCTGTTAGGCCATCATCTACACGACATAGCCCTGAATTTTCCAATGCGCAGCTCTTTGCAAAAGAGAGATATTGGCAAGGAAAAGCTGTCTTGTACCTTTGCATTTTTCTCCCAAACGAAGGTCACTAGAAAGAAAATGTTAAAGCCTCCTGTTAGGCCATCATCTACACGACATAGCCCTGAATTTTCCAATGCGTAGCTCTTTGCAAAAGAGAGATATTGGCAAGGAAAAGCTGTCTTGTACCTTTGCATTTTTCTCCCAAACGAAGGACACTAGAAAGAAAATTTTAAAGCCTCCTGTTAGGCCATCATCTACACGACATAGCCCTGAATTTTCCAATGCGCAGCTCTTTGCAAAAGAGAGATATTGGCAAGGAAAAGCTTTCTTGTACCATTGCATTTTTCTCCCAAACGAAGGAAACTAGAAAGAAAATTTTAAAGCCTCCTGTTAGGCCATCATCTACACGACATAGCCCTGAATTTTCCAATGCGCAGCTCTTTGCAAAAGAGAGATATTGGCAAGGAAAAGCTGTCTTGTACCATTGCATTTTTCTCCCAAACGAAGGACACTAGAATTAAAATTTTAAAGCCTCCTGTTAGGCCATCATCTACACGATATAGCCCTGAATTTTCCAATGCGCAGCTCTTTGCAAACGAGAGATATTGGCAAGGAAAAGCTGTCTTGTACCTTTGCATTTTTCTCCCAAACGAAGGACACTAGAAAGAACATTTTAAAGCCTCCTGTTAGACCATCATCTACACGGCATAGCCATGAATTTTCCAATGCGCAGCTCTTTGCAAAAGAGAGATATTGGCAAGGAAAAGCTGTCTTGTACCATTGCATTTTTCTCCCAAACGAAGGACACTAGAAAGAAAATTTTAAAGCCTCCTGTTAGACCATCATCTACACGACATAGCCCTGAATTTTCCAATGCGTAGCTCTTTGCAAAAGAGAGATATTGCCAATGAAAAGCTGTCTTGTACCTTTGCATTTTTCTCCCAAACGAAGGACACTAGAAAGAAAATTTTAAAGCCTCCTGTTAGGCCATCATCTACACGACATAGCCCTGAATTTTCCAATGCGCAGCTCTTTGCAAAAGAGAGATATTGGCAAGGAAAAGCTTTCTTGTACCATTGCATTTTTCTCCCAAACGAAGGACACTAGAATTAAAATTTTAAAGCCTCCTGTTAGGCCATCATCTACACGATATAGCCCTGAATTTTCCAATGCGCAGCTCTTTGCAAAAGAGAGATATTGGCAATAAAAGCTGTCTTGTACCTTTGCATTTTTCTCCCAAACGAAGGACACTAGAATTAAAATTTTAAAGCCTCCTGTTAGACCATCATCTACACGGCATAGCCATGAATTTTCCAATGCGCAGCTCTTTGCAAAAGAGAGATATTGGCAAGGAAAAGCTGTCTTGTACCTTTGCATTTTTCTCCCAAACGAAGGACACTAGAATTAAAATTTTAAAGCCTCCTGTTAGGCCATCATCTACACGATATAGCCCTGAATTTTCCAAAGCGCAGCTCTTTGCAAACGAGAGATATTGGCAAGGAAAAGCTGTCTTGTACCATTGCATTTTTCTCCCAAACGAAGGACACTAGAAAGAAAATTTTAAAGCCTCCTGTTAGACCATCATCTACACGACATAGCCCTGAATTTTCCAATGCGCAGCTCTTTGCAAAAGAGAGATATTGGCAAGGAAAAGCTGTCTTGTACCATTGCATTTTTCTCCCAAACGAAGGACACTAGAAAGAAAATGTTAAAGCCTCCTGTTAGGCCATCATCTACACGACATAGCCCTGAATTTTCCAATGCGCAGCTCTTTGCAAAAGAGAGATATTGGCAAGGAAAAGCTGTCTTGTATCTTTGCATTTTTCTCCCAAACGAAGGACACTAGAATTAAAATTTTAAAGCCTCCTGTTAGGCCATCATCTACACGACATAGCCCTGAATTTTCCAATGCGCAGCTCTTTGCAAAAGAGAGATATTGGCAAGGAAAAGCTGTCTTGTACCTTTGCATTTTTCTCCCAAACGAAGGTCACTAGAAAGAAAATTTTAAAGCCTCCTGTTAGGCCATCATCTACACGACATAGCCCTGAATTTTCCAATGCGTAGCTCTTTGCAAAAGAAAGATATTGGCAAGGAAAAGCTGTCTTGTACCTTTGCATTTTTCTCCCAAACGAAGGACACTAGAAAGAAAATTTTAAAGCCTCCTGTTAGGCCATCATCTACACGACATAGACCTGAATTTTCCAATGCGCAGCTCTTTGCAAAAGAGAGATATTGGCAAGGAAAAGCTGTCTTGTACCTTTGCATTTTTCTCCCAAACGAAGGACACTAGAAAGAAAATTTTAAAGCCTCCTGTTAGGCCATCATCTACACGACATAGACCTGAATTTTCCAATGCGCAGCTCTTTGCAAAAGAGAGATATTGGCAAGGAAAAGCTGTCTTGTACCATTGCATTTTTCTCCCAAACGAAGGACACTAGAAAGAAAATTTTAAAGCCTCCTGTTAGACCATCATCTACACGACATAGCCCTGAATTTTCCAATGCGTAGCTCTTTGCAAAAGAGAGATATTGCCAATGAAAAGCTGTCTTGTACCTTTGCATTTTTCTCCCAAACGAAGGACACTAGAAAGAAAATTTTAAAGCCTCCTGTTAGGCCATCATCTACACGACATAGCCCTGAATTTTCCAATGCGCAGCTCTTTGCAAAAGAGAGATATTGGCAAGGAAAAGCTTTCTTGTACCATTGCATTTTTCTCCCAAACGAAGGACACTAGAATTAAAATTTTAAAGCCTCCTGTTAGGCCATCATCTACACGATATAGCCCTGAATTTTCCAATGCGCAGCTCTTTGCAAAAGAGAGATATTGGCAATAAAAGCTGTCTTGTACCTTTGCATTTTTCTCCCAAACGAAGGACACTAGAATTAAAATTTTAAAGCCTCCTGTTAGACCATCATCTACACGGCATAGCCATGAATTTTCCAATGCGCAGCTCTTTGCAAAAGAGAGATATTGGCAAGGAAAAGCTGTCTTGTACCTTTGCATTTTTCTCCCAAACGAAGGACACTAGAATTAAAATTTTAAAGCCTCCTGTTAGGCCATCATCTACACGATATAGCCCTGAATTTTCCAAAGCGCAGCTCTTTGCAAACGAGAGATATTGGCAAGGAAAAGCTGTCTTGTACCATTGCATTTTTCTCCCAAACGAAGGACACTAGAAAGAAAATTTTAAAGCCTCCTGTTAGACCATCATCTACACGACATAGCCCTGAATTTTCCAATGCGCAGCTCTTTGCAAAAGAGAGATATTGGCAAGGAAAAGCTGTCTTGTACCATTGCATTTTTCTCCCAAACGAAGGACACTAGAAAGAAAATGTTAAAGCCTCCTGTTAGGCCATCATCTACACGACATAGCCCTGAATTTTCCAATGCGCAGCTCTTTGCAAAAGAGAGATATTGGCAAGGAAAAGCTGTCTTGTATCTTTGCATTTTTCTCCCAAACGAAGGACACTAGAATTAAAATTTTAAAGCCTCCTGTTAGGCCATCATCTACACGACATAGCCCTGAATTTTCCAATGCGCAGCTCTTTGCAAAAGAGAGATATTGGCAAGGAAAAGCTGTCTTGTACCTTTGCATTTTTCTCCCAAACGAAGGTCACTAGAAAGAAAATTTTAAAGCCTCCTGTTAGGCCATCATCTACACGACATAGCCCTGAATTTTCCAATGCGTAGCTCTTTGCAAAAGAAAGATATTGGCAAGGAAAAGCTGTCTTGTACCTTTGCATTTTTCTCCCAAACGAAGGACACTAGAAAGAAAATTTTAAAGCCTCCTGTTAGGCCATCATCTACACGACATAGACCTGAATTTTCCAATGCGCAGCTCTTTGCAAAAGAGAGATATTGGCAAGGAAAAGCTGTCTTGTACCTTTGCATTTTTCTCCCAAACGAAGGACACTAGAATTAAAATTTTAAAGCCTCCTGTTAGGCCATCATCTACACGATATAGCCCTGAATTTTCCAATGCGCAGCTCTTTGCAAAAGAGAGATATTGGCAAGGAAAAGCTGTCTTGTACCATTGCATTTTTCTCCCAAACGAAGGACACTAGAAAGAAAATTTTAAAGCCTCCTGTTAGACCATCATCTACACGGCATAGCCCTGAATTTTCCAATGCGCAGCTCTTTGCAAAAGAGAGATATTGGCAAGGAAAAGCTGTCTTGTACCATTGCATTTTTCTCCCAAACGAAGGACACTAGAAAGAAAATTTTAAAGCCTCCTGTTAGACCATCATCTACACGACATAGCCCTGAATTTTCCAATGCGCAGCTCTTTGCAAAAGAGAGATATTGGCAAGGAAAAGCTGTCTTGTACCATTGCATTTTTCTCCCAAACGAAGGACACTAGAATTAAAATTTTAAAGCCTCCTGTTAGGCCATCATCTACACGATATAGCCCTGAATTTTCCAATGCGCAGCTCTTTGCAAACGAGAGATATTGGCAAGGAAAAGCTGTCTTGTACCTTTGCATTTTTCTCCCAAACGAAGGACACTAGAAAGAAAATTTTAAAGCCTCCTGTTAGGCCATCATCTACACGACATAGACCTGAATTTTCCAATGCGCAGCTCTTTGCAAAAGAGAGATATTGGCAAGGAAAAGCTGTCTTGTACCTTTGCATTTTTCTCCCAAACGAAGGACACTAGAATTAAAATTTTAAAGCCTCCTGTTAGGCCATCATCTACACGATATAGCCCTGAATTTTCCAATGCGCAGCTCTTTGCAAAAGAGAGATATTGGCAAGGAAAAGCTGTCTTGTACCATTGCATTTTTCTCCCAAACGAAGGACACTAGAAAGAAAATTTTAAAGCCTCCTGTTAGACCATCATCTACACGGCATAGCCCTGAATTTTCCAATGCGCAGCTCTTTGCAAAAGAGAGATATTGGCAAGGAAAAGCTGTCTTGTACCATTGCATTTTTCTCCCAAACGAAGGACACTAGAAAGAAAATTTTAAAGCCTCCTGTTAGACCATCATCTACACGACATAGCCCTGAATTTTCCAATGCGCAGCTCTTTGCAAAAGAGAGATATTGGCAAGGAAAAGCTGTCTTGTACCATTGCATTTTTCTCCCAAACGAAGGACACTAGAATTAAAATTTTGAAGCCTCCTGTTAGGCCATCATCTACACGACATAGCCCTGAATTTTCCAATGCGCAGCTCTTTGCAAAAGAGAGATATTGGCAAGGAAAAGCTGTCTTGTACCTTTGCATTTTTCTCCCAAACGAAGGTCACTAGAAAGAAAATTTTAAAGCCTCCTGTTAGGCCATCATCTACACGACATAGCCCTGAATTTTCCAATGCGTAGCTCTTTGCAAAAGAAAGATATTGGCAAGGAAAAGCTGTCTTGTACCTTTGCATTTTTCTCCCAAACGAAGGACACTAGAAAGAAAATTTTAAAGCCTCCTGTTAGGCCATCATCTACACGACATAGACCTGAATTTTCCAATGCGCAGCTCTTTGCAAAAGAGAGATATTGGCAAGGAAAAGCTGTCTTGTACCTTTGCATTTTTCTCCCAAACGAAGGACACTAGAATTAAAATTTTAAAGCCTCCTGTTAGGCCATCATCTACACGATATAGCCCTGAATTTTCCAATGCGCAGCTCTTTGCAAAAGAGAGATATTGGCAAGGAAAAGCTGTCTTGTACCATTGCATTTTTCTCCCAAACGAAGGACACTAGAAAGAAAATTTTAAAGCCTCCTGTTAGACCATCATCTACACGGCATAGCCCTGAATTTTCCAATGCGCAGCTCTTTGCAAAAGAGAGATATTGGCAAGGAAAAGCTGTCTTGTACCATTGCATTTTTCTCCCAAACGAAGGACACTAGAAAGAAAATTTTAAAGCCTCCTGTTAGACCATCATCTACACGACATAGCCCTGAATTTTCCAATGCGCAGCTCTTTGCAAAAGAGAGATATTGGCAAGGAAAAGCTGTCTTGTACCATTGCATTTTTCTCCCAAACGAAGGACACTAGAATTAAAATTTTAAAGCCTCCTGTTAGGCCATCATCTACAAGATATAGCCCTGAATTTTCCAATGCGCAGCTCTTTGCAAACGAGAGATATTGGCAAGGAAAAGCTGTCTTGTACCTTTGCATTTTTCTCCCAAACGAAGGACACTAGAAAGAAAATTTTAAAGCCTCCTGTTAGGCCATCATCTACACGACATAGACCTGAATTTTCCAATGCGCAGCTCTTTGCAAAAGAGAGATATTGGCAAGGAAAAGCTGTCTTGTACCTTTGCATTTTTCTCCCAAACGAAGGACACTAGAATTAAAATTTTAAAGCCTCCTGTTAGGCCATCATCTACACGATATAGCCCTGAATTTTCCAATGCGCAGCTCTTTGCAAAAGAGAGATATTGGCAAGGAAAAGCTGTCTTGTACCATTGCATTTTTCTCCCAAACGAAGGACACTAGAAAGAAAATTTTAAAGCCTCCTGTTAGACCATCATCTACACGGCATAGCCCTGAATTTTCCAATGCGCAGCTCTTTGCAAAAGAGAGATATTGGCAAGGAAAAGCTGTCTTGTACCATTGCATTTTTCTCCCAAACGAAGGACACTAGAAAGAAAATTTTAAAGCCTCCTGTTAGACCATCATCTACACGACATAGCCCTGAATTTTCCAATGCGCAGCTCTTTGCAAAAGAGAGATATTGGCAAGGAAAAGCTGTCTTGTACCATTGCATTTTTCTCCCAAACGAAGGACACTAGAATTAAAATTTTAAAGCCTCCTGTTAGGCCATCATCTACACGATATAGCCCTGAATTTTCCAATGCGCAGCTCTTTGCAAACGAGAGATATTGGCAAGGAAAAGCTGTCTTGTACCTTTGCATTTTTCTCCCAAACGAAGGACACTAGAAAGAAAATTTTAAAGCCTCCTGTTAGGCCATCATCTACACGACATAGCCCTGAATTTTCCAATGCGCAGCTCTTTGCAAAAGAGAGATATTGGCAAGGAAAAGCTGTCTTGTACCATTGCATTTTTCTCCCAAACGAAGGACACTAGAAAGAAAATTTTAAAGCCTCCTGTTAGACCATCATCTACACGACATAGCCCTGAATTTTCCAATGCGCAGCTCTTTGCAAAATAGAGATATTGGCAAGGAAAAGCTGTCTTGTACCATTGCATTTTTCTCCCAAACGAAGGACACTAGAAAGAAAATGTTAAAGCCTCCTGTTAGGCCATCATCTACACGACATAGCCCTGAATTTTCCAATGCGCAGCTCTTTGCAAAAGAGAGATATTGGCAAGGAAAAGCTGTCTTGTACCTTTGCATTTTTCTCCCAAACGAAGGACACTAGAATTAAAATTTTAAAGCCTCCTGTTAGGCCATCATCTACACGACATAGCCCTGAATTTTCCAATGCGCAGCTCTTTGCAAAAGAGAGATATTGGCAAGGAAAAGCTGTCTTGTACCTTTGCATTTTTCTCCCAAACGAAGGTCACTAGAAAGAACATTTTAAAGCCTCCTGTTAGGCCATCATCTACACGACATAGCCCTGAATTTTCCAATGCGTAGCTCTTTGCAAAAGAGAGATATTGGCAAGGAAAAGCTGTCTTGTACCTTTGCATTTTTCTCCCAAACGAAGGACACTAGAAAGAAAATGTTAAAGCCTCCTGTTAGGCCATCATCTACACGACATAGCCCTGAATTTTCCAATGCGCAGCTCTTTGCAAAAGAGAGATATTGGCAAGGAAAAGCTGTCTTGTACCTTTGCATTTTGCTCCCAAACGAAGGACACTAGAATTAAAATTTTAAAGCCTCCTGTTAGGCCATCATCTACACGATATAGCCCTGAATTTTCCAATGCGCAGCTCTTTGCAAAAGAGAGATATTGGCAAGGAAAAGCTGTCTTGTACCATTGCATTTTTCTCCCAAACGAAGGACACTAGAAAGAAAATTTTAAAGCCTCCTGTTAGACCATCATCTACACGGCATAGCCATGAATTTTCCAATGCGCAGCTCTTTGCAAAAGAGAGATATTGGCAAGGAAAAGCTGTCTTGTACCTTTGCATTTTTCTCCCAAACGAAGGACACTAGAAAGAAAATTTTAAAGCCTCCTGTTAGGCCATCATCTACACGACATAGCCCTGAATTTTCCAATGCGCAGCTCTTTGCAAAAGAGAGATATTGGCAAGGAAAAGCTGTATTGTACCATTGCATTTTTCTCCCAAACGAAGGACACTAGAAAGAAAATTTTAAAGCCTCCTGTTAGACCATGATCTACACGACATAGCCCTGAATTTTCCAATGCGCAGCTCTTTGCAAAAGAGAGATATTGGCAAGGAAAAGCTGTCTTGTACCATTGCATTTTTCTCCCAAACGAAGGACACTAGAAAGAAAATTTTAAAGCCTCCTGTTAGACCATCATCTACATGACATAGCCCTGAATTTTCCAATGCGCAGCTCTTTGCAAAAGAGAGATATTGGCAAGGAAAAGCTGTCTTGTACCATTGCATTTTTCTCCCAAACGAAGGACACTAGAATTAAAATTTTAAAGCCTCCTGTTAGGCCATCATCTACACGATATAGCCCTGAATTTTCCAATGCGCAGCTCTTTGCAAACGAGAGATATTGGCAAGGAAAAGCTGTCTTGTACCTTTGCATTTTTCTCCCAAACGAAGGACACTAGAAAGAAAATTTTAAAGCCTCCTGTTAGACCATCATCTACACGACATAGCCCTGAATTTTCCAATGCGCAGCTCTTTGCAAAAGAGAGATATTGGCAAGGAAAAGCTGTCTTGTACCATTGCATTTTTCTCCCAAACGAAGGACACTAGAAAGAAAATGTTAAAGCCTCCTGTTAGGCCATCATCTACACGACATAGCCCTGAATTTTCCAATGCGCAGCTCTTTGCAAAAGAGAGATATTGGCAAGGAAAAGCTGTATTGTACCTTTGCATTTTTCTCCCAAACGAAGGACACTAGAATTAAAATTTTAAAGCCTCCTTTTAGGCCATCATCTACACGACATAGCCCTGAATTTTCCAATGCGTAGCTCTTTGCAAAAGAGAGATATTGGCAAGGAAAAGCTGTCTTGTACCATTGCATTTTTCTCCCAAACGAAGGACACTAGAAAGAAAAATTTAAAGCCTCCTGTTAGACCATCATCTACACGACATAGCCCTGAATTTTCCAATGCGCAGCTCTTTGCAAAAGAGAGATATTGGCAAGGAAAAGCTGTCTTGTACCATTGCATTTTTCTCCCAAACGAAGGACACTAGAATTAAAATTTTAAAGCCTCCTGTTGGGCCATCATCTACACGACATAGCCCTGAATTTTCCAATGCGCAGCTCTTTGCAAAAGAGAGATATTGGCAAGGAAAAGCTGTCTTGTACCATTGCATTTTTCTCCCAAACGAAGGACACTAGAATTAAAATTTTAAAGCCTCCTGTTAGGCCATCATCTACACGATATAGCCCTGAATTTTCCAATGCGCAGCTCTTTGCAAACGAGAGATATTGGCAAGGAAAAGCTGTCTTGTACCTTTGCATTTTTCTCCCAAACGAAGGACACTAGAAAGAAAATTTTAAAGCCTCCTGTTAGGCCATCATCTACACGACATAGCCCTGAATTTTCCAATGCGCAGCTCTTTGCAAAAGAGAGATATTGGCAAGGAAAAGCTGTCTTGTACCATTGCATTTTTCTCCCAAACGAAGGACACTAGAAAGAAAATTTTAAAGCCTCCTGTTAGACCATCATCTACACGACATAGCCCTGAATTTTCCAATGCGCAGCTCTTTGCAAAAGAGAGATATTGGCAAGGAAAAGCTGTCTTGTACCATTGCATTTTTCTCCCAAACGAAGGACACTAGAAAGAAAATGTTAAAGCCTCCTGTTAGGCCATCATCTACACGACATAGCCCTGAATTTTCCAATGCGCAGCTCTTTGCAAAAGAGAGATATTGGCAAGGAAAAGCTGTATTGTACCTTTGCATTTTTCTCCCAAACGAAGGACACTAGAATTAAAATTTTAAAGCCTCCTGTTAGGCCATCATCTACACGACATAGCCCTGAATTTTCCAATGCGTAGCTCTTTGCAAAAGAGAGATATTGGCAAGGAAAAGCTGTCTTGTACCTTTGCATTTTTCTCCCAAACGAAGGACACTAGAAAGAAAATTTTAAAGCCTCCTGTTAGGCCATCATCTACACGACATAGCCCTGAATTTTCCAATGCGTAGCTCTTTGCAAAAGAGAGATATTGGCAAGGAAAAGCTGTCTTGTACCTTTGCATTTTTCTCCCAAACGAAGGACACTAGAAAGAAAATTTTAAAGCCTCCTGTTAGGCCATCATCTACACGACAT
Source organism: Pseudophryne corroboree (assembly GCF_028390025.1). Classification (NCBI taxonomy): domain Eukaryota; kingdom Metazoa; phylum Chordata; class Amphibia; order Anura; family Myobatrachidae; genus Pseudophryne; species Pseudophryne corroboree. The sequence continues at coordinate 27,176 of NW_026967782.1, read as the reverse complement.
AGCCCTGAATTTTCCAATGCGCAGCTCTTTGCAAAAGAGAGATATTGGCAAGGAAAAGCTGTCTTGTACCTTTGCATTTTGCTCCCAAACGAAGGACACTAGAATTAAAATTTTAAAGCCTCCTGTTAGGCCATCATCTACACGATATAGCCCTGAATTTTCCAATGCGCAGCTCTTTGCAAAAGAGAGATATTGGCAAGGAAAAGCTGTCTTGTACCATTGCATTTTTCTCCCAAACGAAGGACACTAGAAAGAAAATTTTAAAGCCTTCTGTTAGACCATCATCTACACGACATAGCCCTGAATTTTCCAATGCGCAGCTCTTTGCAAAAGAGAGATATTGGCAAGGAAAAGCTGTCTTGTACCATTGCATTTTTCTCCCAAACGAAGGACACTAGAATTAAAATTTTAAAGCCTCCTGTTAGGCCATCATCTACACGATATAGCCCTGAATTTTCCAATGCGCAGCTCTTTGCAAACGAGAGATATTGGCAAGGAAAAGCTGTCTTGTACCTTTGCATTTTTCTCCCAAACGAAGGACACTAGAAAGAAAATTTTAAAGCCTCCTGTTAGGCCATCATCTACACGACATAGCCCTGAATTTTCCAATGCGCAGCTCTTTGCAAAAGAGAGATATTGGCAAGGAAAAGCTGTCTTGTACCATTGCATTTTTCTCCCAAACGAAGGACACTAGAAAGAAAATTTTAAAGCCTCCTGTTAGACCATCATCTACACGACATAGCCCTGAATTTTCCAATGCGCAGCTCTTTGCAAAAGAGAGATATTGGCAAGGAAAAGCTGTCTTGTACCATTGCATTTTTCTCCCAAACGAAGGACACTAGAAAGAAAATGTTAAAGCCTCCTGTTAGGCCATCATCTACACGACATAGCCCTGAATTTTCCAATGCGCAGCTCTTTGCAAAAGAGAGATATTGGCAAGGAAAAGCTGTATTGTACCTTTGCATTTTTCTCCCAAACGAAGGACACTAGAATTAAAATTTTAAAGCCTCCTGTTAGGCCATCATCTACACGACATAGCCCTGAATTTTCCAATGCGTAGCTCTTTGCAAAAGAGAGATATTGGCAAGGAAAAGCTGTCTTGTACCATTGCATTTTTCTCCCAAACGAAGGACACTAGAAAGAAAATTTTAAAGCCTCCTGTTAGACCATCATCTACACGACATAGCCCTGAATTTTCCAATGCGCAGCTCTTTGCAAAAGAGAGATATTGGCAAGGAAAAGCTGTCTTGTACCATTGCATTTTTCTCCCAAACGAAGGACACTAGAATTAAAATTTTAAAGCCTCCTGTTGGGCCATCATCTACACGACATAGCCCTGAATTTTCCAATGCGCAGCTCTTTGCAAAAGAGAGATATTGGCAAGGAAAAGCTGTCTTGTACCATTGCATTTTTCTCCCAAACGAAGGACACTAGAATTAAAATTTTAAAGCCTCCTGTTAGGCCATCATCTACACGATATAGCCCTGAATTTTCCAATGCGCAGCTCTTTGCAAACGAGAGATATTGGCAAGGAAAAGCTGTCTTGTACCTTTGCATTTTTCTCCCAAACGAAGGACACTAGAAAGAAAATTTTAAAGCCTCCTGTTAGGCCATCATCTACACGACATAGCCCTGAATTTTCCAATGCGCAGCTCTTTGCAAAAGAGAGATATTGGCAAGGAAAAGCTGTCTTGTACCATTGCATTTTTCTCCCAAACGAAGGACACTAGAAAGAAAATTTTAAAGCCTCCTGTTAGACCATCATCTACACGACATAGCCCTGAATTTTCCAATGCGCAGCTCTTTGCAAAAGAGAGATATTGGCAAGGAAAAGCTGTCTTGTACCATTGCATTTTTCTCCCAAACGAAGGACACTAGAAAGAAAATGTTAAAGCCTCCTGTTAGGCCATCATCTACACGACATAGCCCTGAATTTTCCAATGCGCAGCTCTTTGCAAAAGAGAGATATTGGCAAGGAAAAGCTGTATTGTACCTTTGCATTTTTCTCCCAAACGAAGGACACTAGAATTAAAATTTTAAAGCCTCCTGTTAGGCCATCATCTACACGACATAGCCCTGAATTTTCCAATGCGTAGCTCTTTGCAAAAGAGAGATATTGGCAAGGAAAAGCTGTCTTGTACCTTTGCATTTTTCTCCCAAACGAAGGACACTAGAAAGAAAATTTTAAAGCCTCCTGTTAGGCCATCATCTACACGACATAGCCCTGAATTTTCCAATGCGTAGCTCTTTGCAAAAGAGAGATATTGGCAAGGAAAAGCTGTCTTGTACCTTTGCATTTTTCTCCCAAACGAAGGACACTAGAAAGAAAATTTTAAAGCCTCCTGTTAGGCCATCATCTACACGACATAGCCCTGAATTTTCCAATGCGCAGCTCTTTGCAAAAGAGAGATATTGGCAAGGAAAAGCTGTCTTGTACCTTTGCATTTTGCTCCCAAACGAAGGACACTAGAATTAAAATTTTAAAGCCTCCTGTTAGGCCATCATCTACACGATATAGCCCTGAATTTTCCAATGCGCAACTCTTTGCAAAAGAGAGATATTGGCAAGGAAAAGCTATCTTGTACCATTGCATTTTTCTCCCAAACGAAGGACACTAGAAATAAAATTTTAAAGCCTCCTGTTAGACCATCATCTACACGGCATAGCCCTGAATTTTCCAATGCGCAGCTCTTTGCAAAAGAGAGATATTGGCAAGGAAAAGCTGTCTTGTACCATTGCATTTTTCTCCCAAACGAAGGACACTAGAAATAAAATATTAAAGCCTCCTGTTAGACCATCATCTACACGACATAGCCCTGAATTTTCCAATGCGCCGCTCTTTGCAAAAGAGAGATATTGGCAAGGAAAAGCTGTCTTGTACCATTGCATTTTTCTCCCAAACGAAGGACACTAGAATTAAAATTTTAAAGCCTCCTGTTAGGCCATCATCTACACGATATAGCCCTGAATTTTCCAATGCGCAGCTCTTTGCAAACGAGAGATATTGGCAAGGAAAAGCTGTCTTGTACCTTTGCATTTTTCTCCCAAACGAAGGACACTAGAAAGAAAATTTTAAAGCCTCCTGTTAGGCCATCATCTACACGACATAGCCCTGAATTTTCCGATGCGCAGCTCTTTGCAAAAGAGAGATATTGGCAAGGAAAAGCTGTCTTGTACCATTGCATTTTTCTCCCAAACGAAGGACACTAGAAAGAAAATTTTAAAGCCTCCTGTTAGACCATCATCTACACGACATAGCCCTGAATTTTCCAATGCGCAGCTCTTTGCAAAAGAGAGATATTGGCAAGGAAAAGCTGTCTTGTACCTTTGCATTTTTCTCCCAAACGAAGGACACTAGAAAGAAAATTTTAAAGCCTCCTGTTAGGCCATCATCTACACGACATAGCCCTGAATTTTCCAATGCGCAGCTCTTTGCAAAAGAGAGATATTGGCAAGGAAAAGCTGTCTTGTACCATTGCATTTTTCTCCCAAACGAAGGACACTAGAATTAAAATTTTAAAGCCTCCTGTTAGGCCATCATCTACACGATATAGCCCTGAATTTTCCAATGCGCAGCTCTTTGCAAACGAGAGATATTGGCAAGGAAAAGCTGTCTTGTACCTTTGCATTTTTCTCCCAAACGAAGGACACTAGAAAGAAAATTTTAAAGCCTCCTGTTAGGCCATCATCTACACGACATAGCCCTGAATTTTCCAATGCGCAGCTCTTTGCAAAAGAGAGATATTGGCAAGGAAAAGCTGTCTTGTACCATTGCATTTTTCTCCCAAACGAAGGACACTAGAAAGAAAATTTTAAAGCCTCCTGTTAGACCATCATCTACACGACATAGCCGTGAATTTTCCAATGCGCAGCTCTTTGCAAAAGAGAGATATTGGCAAGGAAAAGCTGTCTTGTACCATTGCATTTTTCTCCCAAACGAAGGACACTAGAAAGAAAATGTTAAAGCCTCCTGTTAGGCCATCATCTACACGACATAGCCCTGAATTTTCCAATGCGCAGCTCTTTGCAAAAGAGAGATATTGGCAAGGAAAAGCTGTATTGTACCTTTGCATTTTTCTCCCAAACGAAGGACACTAGAATTAAAATTTTAAAGCCTCCTGTTAGGCCATCATCTACACGACATAGCCCTGAATTTTCCAATGCGTAGCTCTTTGCAAAAGAGAGATATTGGCAAGGAAAAGCTGTCTTGTACCATTGCATTTTTCTCCCAAACGAAGGACACTAGAAAGAAAATTTTAAAGCCTCCTGTTAGACCATCATCTACACGACATAGCCCTGAATTTTCCAATGCGCAGCTCTTTGCAAAAGAGAGATATTGGCAAGGAAAAGCTGTCTTGTACCATTGCATTTTTCTCCCAAACGAAGGACACTAGAAAGAAAATGTTAAAGCCTCCTGTTAGGCCATCATCTACACGACATAGCCCTGAATTTTCCAATGCGCAGCTCTTTGCAAAAGAGAGATATTGGCAAGGAAAAGCTGTATTGTACCTTTGCATTTTTCTCCCAAACGAAGGACACTAGAATTAAAATTTTAAAGCCTCCTGTTAGGCCATCATCTACACGACATAGCCCTGAATTTTCCAATGCGTAGCTCTTTGCAAAAGAGAGATATTGGCAAGGAAAAGCTGTCTTGTACCTTTGCATTTTTCTCCCAAACGAAGGACACTAGAAAGAAAATTTTAAAGCCTCCTGTTAGGCCATCATCTACACGACATAGCCCTGAATTTTCCAATGCGTAGCTCTTTGCAAAAGAGAGATATTGGCAAGGAAAAGCTGTCTTGTACCTTTGCATTTTTCTCCCAAACGAAGGACACTAGAAAGAAAATTTTAAAGCCTCCTGTTAGGCCATCATCTACACGACATAGCCCTGAATTTTCCAATGCGCAGCTCTTTGCAAAAGAGAGATATTGGCAAGGAAAAGCTGTCTTGTACCTTTGCATTTTGCTCCCAAACGAAGGACACTAGAATTAAAATTTTAAAGCCTCCTGTTAGGCCATCATCTACACGATATAGCCCTGAATTTTCCAATGCGCAGCTCTTTGCAAAAGAGAGATATTGGCAAGGAAAAGCTGTCTTGTACCATTGCATTTTTCTCCCAAACGAAGGACACTAGAAAGAAAATTTTAAAGCCTTCTGTTAGACCATCATCTACACGACATAGCCCTGAATTTTCCAATGCGCAGCTCTTTGCAAAAGAGAGATATTGGCAAGGAAAAGCTGTCTTGTACCATTGCATTTTTCTCCCAAACGAAGGACACTAGAATTAAAATTTTAAAGCCTCCTGTTAGGCCATCATCTACACGATATAGCCCTGAATTTTCCAATGCGCAGCTCTTTGCAAACGAGAGATATTGGCAAGGAAAAGCTGTCTTGTACCTTTGCATTTTTCTCCCAAACGAAGGACACTAGAAAGAAAATTTTAAAGCCTCCTGTTAGGCCATCATCTACACGACATAGCCCTGAATTTTCCAATGCGCAGCTCTTTGCAAAAGAGAGATATTGGCAAGGAAAAGCTGTCTTGTACCATTGCATTTTTCTCCCAAACGAAGGACACTAGAAAGAAAATTTTAAAGCCTCCTGTTAGACCATCATCTACACGACATAGCCCTGAATTTTCCAATGCGCAGCTCTTTGCAAAAGAGAGATATTGGCAAGGAAAAGCTGTCTTGTACCATTGCATTTTTCTCCCAAACGAAGGACACTAGAAAGAAAATGTTAAAGCCTCCTGTTAGGCCATCATCTACACGACATAGCCCTGAATTTTCCAATGCGCAGCTCTTTGCAAAAGAGAGATATTGGCAAGGAAAAGCTGTATTGTACCTTTGCATTTTTCTCCCAAACGAAGGACACTAGAATTAAAATTTTAAAGCCTCCTGTTAGGCCATCATCTACACGACATAGCCCTGAATTTTCCAATGCGTAGCTCTTTGCAAAAGAGAGATATTGGCAAGGAAAAGCTGTCTTGTACCATTGCATTTTTCTCCCAAACGAAGGACACTAGAAAGAAAATTTTAAAGCCTCCTGTTAGACCATCATCTACACGACATAGCCCTGAATTTTCCAATGCGCAGCTCTTTGCAAAAGAGAGATATTGGCAAGGAAAAGCTGTCTTGTACCATTGCATTTTTCTCCCAAACGAAGGACACTAGAATTAAAATTTTAAAGCCTCCTGTTGGGCCATCATCTACACGACATAGCCCTGAATTTTCCAATGCGCAGCTCTTTGCAAAAGAGAGATATTGGCAAGGAAAAGCTGTCTTGTACCATTGCATTTTTCTCCCAAACGAAGGACACTAGAATTAAAATTTTAAAGCCTCCTGTTAGGCCATCATCTACACGATATAGCCCTGAATTTCCAATGCGCAGCTCTTTGCAAACGAGAGATATTGGCAAGGAAAAGCTGTCTTGTACCTTTGCATTTTTCTCCCAAACGAAGGACACTAGAAAGAAAATTTTAAAGCCTCCTGTTAGGCCATCATCTACACGACATAGCCCTGAATTTTCCAATGCGCAGCTCTTTGCAAAAGAGAGATATTGGCAAGGAAAAGCTGTCTTGTACCATTGCATTTTTCTCCCAAACGAAGGACACTAGAAAGAAAATTTTAAAGCCTCCTGTTAGACCATCATCTACACGACATAGCCCTGAATTTTCCAATGCGCAGCTCTTTGCAAAAGAGAGATATTGGCAAGGAAAAGCTGTCTTGTACCATTGCATTTTTCTCCCAAACGAAGGACACTAGAAAGAAAATGTTAAAGCCTCCTGTTAGGCCATCATCTACACGACATAGCCCTGAATTTTCCAATGCGCAGCTCTTTGCAAAAGAGAGATATTGGCAAGGAAAAGCTGTATTGTACCTTTGCATTTTTCTCCCAAACGAAGGACACTAGAATTAAAATTTTAAAGCCTCCTGTTAGGCCATCATCTACCACGACATAGCCCTGAATTTTCCAATGCGTAGCTCTTTGCAAAAGAGAGATATTGGCAAGGAAAAGCTGTCTTGTACCTTTGCATTTTTCTCCCAAACGAAGGACACTAGAAAGAAAATTTTAAAGCCTCCTGTTAGGCCATCATCTACACGACATAGCCCTGAATTTTCCAATGCGTAGCTCTTTGCAAAAGAGAGATATTGGCAAGGAAAAGCTGTCTTGTACCTTTGCATTTTTCTCCCAAACGAAGGACACTAGAAAGAAAATTTTAAAGCCTCCTGTTAGGCCATCATCTACACGACATAGCCCTGAATTTTCCAATGCGCAGCTCTTTGCAAAAGAGAGATATTGGCAAGGAAAAGCTGTCTTGTACCTTTGCATTTTGCTCCCAAACGAAGGACACTAGAATTAAAATTTTAAAGCCTCCTGTTAGGCCATCATCTACACGATATAGCCCTGAATTTTCCAATGCGCAACTCTTTGCAAAAGAGAGATATTGGCAAGGAAAAGCTATCTTGTACCATTGCATTTTTCTCCCAAACGAAGGACACTAGAAATAAAATTTAAAGCCTCCTGTTAGACCATCATCTACACGGCATAGCCCTGAATTTTCCAATGCGCAGCTCTTTGCAAAAGAGAGATATTGGCAAGGAAAAGCTGTCTTGTACCATTGCATTTTTCTCCCAAACGAAGGACACTAGAAATAAAATATTAAAGCCTCCTGTTAGACCATCATCTACACGACATAGCCCTGAATTTTCCAATGCGCCGCTCTTTGCAAAAGAGAGATATTGGCAAGGAAAAGCTGTCTTGTACCATTGCATTTTTCTCCCAAACGAAGGACACTAGAATTAAAATTTAAAGCCTCCTGTTAGGCCATCATCTACACGATATAGCCCTGAATTTTCCAATGCGCAGCTCTTTGCAAACGAGAGATATTGGCAAGGAAAAGCTGTCTTGTACCTTTGCATTTTTCTCCCAAACGAAGGACACTAGAAAGAAAATTTTAAAGCCTCCTGTTAGGCCATCATCTACACGACATAGCCCTGAATTTTCCGATGCGCAGCTCTTTGCAAAAGAGAGATATTGGCAAGGAAAAGCTGTCTTGTACCATTGCATTTTTCTCCCAAACGAAGGACACTAGAAAGAAAATTTTAAAGCCTCCTGTTAGACCATCATCTACACGACATAGCCCTGAATTTTCCAATGCGCAGCTCTTTGCAAAAGAGAGATATTGGCAAGGAAAAGCTGTCTTGTACCTTTGCATTTTTCTCCCAAACGAAGGACACTAGAAAGAAAATTTTAAAGCCTCCTGTTAGGCCATCATCTACACGACATAGCCCTGAATTTTCCAATGCGCAGCTCTTTGCAAAAGAGAGATATTGGCAAGGAAAAGCTGTCTTGTACCATTGCATTTTTCTCCCAAACGAAGGACACTAGAATTAAAATTTTAAAGCCTCCTGTTAGGCCATCATCTACACGATATAGCCCTGAATTTTCCAATGCGCAGCTCTTTGCAAACGAGAGATATTGGCAAGGAAAAGCTGTCTTGTACCTTTGCATTTTTCTCCCAAACGAAGGACACTAGAAAGAAAATTTTAAAGCCTCCTGTTAGGCCATCATCTACACGACATAGCCCTGAATTTTCCAATGCGCAGCTCTTTGCAAAAGAGAGATATTGGCAAGGAAAAGCTGTCTTGTACCATTGCATTTTTCTCCCAAACGAAGGACACTAGAAAGAAAATTTTAAAGCCTCCTGTTAGACCATCATCTACACGACATAGCCCTGAATTTTCCAATGCGCAGCTCTTTGCAAAAGAGAGATATTGGCAAGGAAAAGCTGTCTTGTACCATTGCATTTTTCTCCCAAACGAAGGACACTAGAAAGAAAATGTTAAAGCCTCCTGTTAGGCCATCATCTACACGACATAGCCCTGAATTTTCCAATGCGCAGCTCTTTGCAAAAGAGAGATATTGGCAAGGAAAAGCTGTATTGTACCTTTGCATTTTTCTCCCAAACGAAGGACACTAGAATTAAAATTTTAAAGCCTCCTGTTAGGCCATCATCTACACGACATAGCCCTGAATTTTCCAATGCGTAGCTCTTTGCAAAAGAGAGATATTGGCAAGGAAAAGCTGTCTTGTACCATTGCATTTTTCTCCCAAACGAAGGACACTAGAAAGAAAATTTTAAAGCCTCCTGTTAGACCATCATCTACACGACATAGCCCTGAATTTTCCAATGCGCAGCTCTTTGCAAAAGAGAGATATTGGCAAGGAAAAGCTGTCTTGTACCATTGCATTTTTCTCCCAAACGAAGGACACTAGAATTAAAATTTTAAAGCCTCCTGTTGGGCCATCATCTACACGACATAGCCCTGAATTTTCCAATGCGCAGCTCTTTGCAAAAGAGAGATATTGGCAAGGAAAAGCTGTCTTGTACCATTGCATTTTTCTCCCAAACGAAGGACACTAGAATTAAAATTTTAAAGCCTCCTGTTAGGCCATCATCTACACGATATAGCCCTGAATTTTCCAATGCGCAGCTCTTTGCAAACGAGAGATATTGGCAAGGAAAAGCTGTCTTGTACCTTTGCATTTTTCTCCCAAACGAAGGACACTAGAAAGAAAATTTTAAAGCCTCCTGTTAGGCCATCATCTACACGACATAGCCCTGAATTTTCCAATGCGCAGCTCTTTGCAAAAGAGAGATATTGGCAAGGAAAAGCTGTCTTGTACCATTGCATTTTTCTCCCAAACGAAGGACACTAGAAAGAAAATTTTAAAGCCTCCTGTTAGACCATCATCTACACGACATAGCCCTGAATTTTCCAATGCGCAGCTCTTTGCAAAAGAGAGATATTGGCAAGGAAAAGCTGTCTTGTACCATTGCATTTTTCTCCCAAACGAAGGACACTAGAAAGAAAATGTTAAAGCCTCCTGTTAGGCCATCATCTACACGACATAGCCCTGAATTTTCCAATGCGCAGCTCTTTGCAAAAGAGAGATATTGGCAAGGAAAAGCTGTATTGTACCTTTGCATTTTTCTCCCAAACGAAGGACACTAGAATTAAAATTTTAAAGCCTCCTGTTAGGCCATCATCTACACGACATAGCCCTGAATTTTCCAATGCGTAGCTCTTTGCAAAAGAGAGATATTGGCAAGGAAAAGCTGTCTTGTACCTTTGCATTTTTCTCCCAAACGAAGGACACTAGAAAGAAAATTTTAAAGCCTCCTGTTAGGCCATCATCTACACGACATAGCCCTGAATTTTCCAATGCGTAGCTCTTTGCAAAAGAGAGATATTGGCAAGGAAAAGCTGTCTTGTACCTTTGCATTTTTCTCCCAAACGAAGGACACTAGAAAGAAAATTTTAAAGCCTCCTGTTAGGCCATCATCTACACGACATAGCCCTGAATTTTCCAATGCGCAGCTCTTTGCAAAAGAGAGATATTGGCAAGGAAAAGCTGTCTTGTACCTTTGCATTTTGCTCCCAAACGAAGGACACTAGAATTAAAATTTTAAAGCCTCCTGTTAGGCCATCATCTACACGATATAGCCCTGAATTTTCCAATGCGCAACTCTTTGCAAAAGAGAGATATTGGCAAGGAAAAGCTATCTTGTACCATTGCATTTTTCTCCCAAACGAAGGACACTAGAAATAAAATTTTAAAGCCTCCTGTTAGACCATCATCTACACGGCATAGCCCTGAATTTTCCAATGCGCAGCTCTTTGCAAAAGAGAGATATTGGCAAGGAAAAGCTGTCTTGTACCATTGCATTTTTCTCCCAAACGAAGGACACTAGAAATAAAATATTAAAGCCTCCTGTTAGACCATCATCTACACGACATAGCCCTGAATTTTCCAATGCGCCGCTCTTTGCAAAAGAGAGATATTGGCAAGGAAAAGCTGTCTTGTACCATTGCATTTTTCTCCCAAACGAAGGACACTAGAATTAAAATTTTAAAGCCTCCTGTTAGGCCATCATCTACACGATATAGCCCTGAATTTTCCAATGCGCAGCTCTTTGCAAACGAGAGATATTGGCAAGGAAAAGCTGTCTTGTACCTTTGCATTTTTCTCCCAAACGAAGGACACTAGAAAGAAAATTTTAAAGCCTCCTGTTAGGCCATCATCTACACGACATAGCCCTGAATTTTCCGATGCGCAGCTCTTTGCAAAAGAGAGATATTGGCAAGGAAAAGCTGTCTTGTACCATTGCATTTTTCTCCCAAACGAAGGACACTAGAAAGAAAATTTTAAAGCCTCCTGTTAGACCATCATCTACACGACATAGCCCTGAATTTTCCAATGCGCAGCTCTTTGCAAAAGAGAGATATTGGCAAGGAAAAGCTGTCTTGTACCATTGCATTTTTCTCCCAAACGAAGGACACTAGAAAGAAAATGTTAAAGCCTCCTGTTAGGCCATCATCTACACGACATAGCCCTGAATTTTCCAATGCGCAGCTCTTTACAAAAGAGAGATATTGGCAAGGAAAAGCTGTATTGTACCTTTGCATTTTTCTCCCAAACGAAGGACACTAGAATTAAAATTTTAAAGCCTCCTGTTAGGCCATCATCTACACGACATAGCCCTGAATTTTCCAATGCGTAGCTCTTTGCAAAAGAGAGATATTGGCAAGGAAAAGCTGTCTTGTACCATTGCATTTTTCTCCCAAACGAAGGACACTAGAAAGAAAATTTTAAAGCCTCCTGTTAGACCATCATCTACACGACATAGCCCTGAATTTTCCAATGCGCAGCTCTTTGCAAAAGAGAGATATTGGCAAGGAAAAGCTGTCTTGTACCATTGCATTTTTCTCCCAAACGAAGGACACTAGAATTAAAATTTTAAAGCCTCCTGTTGGGCCATCATCTACACGACATAGCCCTGAATTTTCCAATGCGCAGCTCTTTGCAAAAGAGAGATATTGGCAAGGAAAAGCTGTCTTGTACCATTGCATTTTTCTCCCAAACGAAGGACACTAGAATTAAAATTTTAAAGCCTCCTGTTAGGCCATCATCTACACGATATAGCCCTGAATTTTCCAATGCGCAGCTCTTTGCAAACGAGAGATATTGGCAAGGAAAAGCTGTCTTGTACCTTTGCATTTTTCTCCCAAACGAAGGACACTAGAAAGAAAATTTTAAAGCCTCCTGTTAGGCCATCATCTACACGACATAGCCCTGAATTTTCCAATGCGCAGCTCTTTGCAAAAGAGAGATATTGGCAAGGAAAAGCTGTCTTGTACCATTGCATTTTTCTCCCAAACGAAGGACACTAGAAAGAAAATTTTAAAGCCTCCTGTTAGACCATCATCTACACGACATAGCCCTGAATTTTCCAATGCGCAGCTCTTTGCAAAAGAGAGATATTGGCAAGGAAAAGCTGTCTTGTACCATTGCATTTTTCTCCCAAACGAAGGACACTAGAAAGAAAATGTTAAAGCCTCCTGTTAGGCCATCATCTACACGACATAGCCCTGAATTTTCCAATGCGCAGCTCTTTGCAAAAGAGAGATATTGGCAAGGAAAAGCTGTATTGTACCTTTGCATTTTTCTCCCAAACGAAGGACACTAGAATTAAAATTTTAAAGCCTCCTGTTAGGCCATCATCTACACGACATAGCCCTGAATTTTCCAATGCGTAGCTCTTTGCAAAAGAGAGATATTGGCAAGGAAAAGCTGTCTTGTACCTTTGCATTTTTCTCCCAAACGAAGGACACTAGAAAGAAAATTTTAAAGCCTCCTGTTAGGCCATCATCTACACGACATAGCCCTGAATTTTCCAATGCGTAGCTCTTTGCAAAAGAGAGATATTGGCAAGGAAAAGCTGTCTTGTACCTTTGCATTTTTCTCCCAAACGAAGGACACTAGAAAGAAAATTTTAAAGCCTCCTGTTAGGCCATCATCTACACGACATAGCCCTGAATTTTCCAATGCGCAGCTCTTTGCAAAAGAGAGATATTGGCAAGGAAAAGCTGTCTTGTACCTTTGCATTTTGCTCCCAAACGAAGGACACTAGAATTAAAATTTTAAAGCCTCCTGTTAGGCCATCATCTACACGATATAGCCCTGAATTTTCCAATGCGCAACTCTTTGCAAAAGAGAGATATTGGCAAGGAAAAGCTATCTTGTACCATTGCATTTTTCTCCCAAACGAAGGACACTAGAAATAAAATTTTAAAGCCTCCTGTTAGACCATCATCTACACGGCATAGCCCTGAATTTTCCAATGCGCAGCTCTTTGCAAAAGAGAGATATTGGCAAGGAAAAGCTGTCTTGTACCATTGCATTTTTCTCCCAAACGAAGGACACTAGAAATAAAATATTAAAGCCTCCTGTTAGACCATCATCTACACGACATAGCCCTGAATTTTCCAATGCGCCGCTCTTTGCAAAAGAGAGATATTGGCAAGGAAAAGCTGTCTTGTACCATTGCATTTTTCTCCCAAACGAAGGACACTAGAATTAAAATTTTAAAGCCTCCTGTTAGGCCATCATCTACACGATATAGCCCTGAATTTTCCAATGCGCAGCTCTTTGCAAACGAGAGATATTGGCAAGGAAAAGCTGTCTTGTACCTTTGCATTTTTCTCCCAAACGAAGGACACTAGAAAGAAAATTTTAAAGCCTCCTGTTAGGCCATCATCTACACGACATAGCCCTGAATTTTCCGATGCGCAGCTCTTTGCAAAAGAGAGATATTGGCAAGGAAAAGCTGTCTTGTACCATTGCATTTTTCTCCCAAACGAAGGACACTAGAAAGAAAATTTTAAAGCCTCCTGTTAGACCATCATCTACACGACATAGCCCTGAATTTTCCAATGCGCAGCTCTTTGCAAAAGAGAGATATTGGCAAGGAAAAGCTGTCTTGTACCATTGCATTTTTCTCCCAAACGAAGGACACTAGAAAGAAAATGTTAAAGCCTCCTGTTAGGCCATCATCTACACGACATAGCCCTGAATTTTCCAATGCGCAGCTCTTTACAAAAGAGAGATATTGGCAAGGAAAAGCTGTATTGTACCTTTGCATTTTTCTCCCAAACGAAGGACACTAGAATTAAAATTTTAAAGCCTCCTGTTAGGCCATCATCTACACGACATAGCCCTGAATTTTCCAATGCGTAGCTCTTTGCAAAAGAGAGATATTGGCAAGGAAAAGCTGTCTTGTACCTTTGCATTTTTCTCCCAAACGAAGGACACTAGAAAGAAAATTTTAAAGCCTCCTGTTAGGCCATCATCTTCACGACATAGCCCTGAATTTTCCAATGCGTAGCTCTTTGCAAAAGAGAGATATTGGCAAGGAAAAGCTGTCTTGTACCTTTGCATTTTTCTCCCAAACGAAGGACACTAGAAAGAAAATTTTAAAGCCTCCTGTTAGGCCATCATCTACACGACATAGCCCTGAATTTTCCAATGCGCAGCTCTTTGCAAAAGAGAGATATTGGCAAGGAAAAGCTGTCTTGTACCTTTGCATTTTGCTCCCAAACGAAGGACACTAGAATTAAAATTTTAAAGCCTCCTGTTAGGCCATCATCTACACGATATAGCCCTGAATTTTCCAATGCGCAACTCTTTGCAAAAGAGAGATATTGGCAAGGAAAAGCTATCTTGTACCATTGCATTTTTCTCCCAAACGAAGGACACTAGAAATAAAATTTTAAAGCCTCCTGTTAGACCATCATCTACACGGCATAGCCCTGAATTTTCCAATGCGCAGCTCTTTGCAAAAGAGAGATATTGGCAAGGAAAAGCTGTCTTGTACCATTGCATTTTTCTCCCAAACGAAGGACACTAGAAATAAAATATTAAAGCCTCCTGTTAGACCATCATCTACACGACATAGCCCTGAATTTTCCAATGCGCCGCTCTTTGCAAAAGAGAGATATTGGCAAGGAAAAGCTGTCTTGTACCATTGCATTTTTCTCCCAAACGAAGGACACTAGAATTAAAATTTTAAAGCCTCCTGTTAGGCCATCATCTACACGATATAGCCCTGAATTTTCCAATGCGCAGCTCTTTGCAAACGAGAGATATTGGCAAGGAAAAGCTGTCTTGTACCTTTGCATTTTTCTCCCAAACGAAGGACACTAGAAAGAAAATTTTAAAGCCTCCTGTTAGGCCATCATCTACACGACATAGCCCTGAATTTTCCGATGCGCAGCTCTTTGCAAAAGAGAGATATTGGCAAGGAAAAGCTGTCTTGTACCATTGCATTTTTCTCCCAAACGAAGGACACTAGAAAGAAAATTTTAAAGCCTCCTGTTAGACCATCATCTACACGACATAGCCCTGAATTTTCCAATGCGCAGCTCTTTGCAAAAGAGAGATATTGGCAAGGAAAAGCTGTCTTGTACCATTGCATTTTTCTCCCAAACGAAGGACACTAGAAAGAAAATGTTAAAGCCTCCTGTTAGGCCATCATCTACACGACATAGCCCTGAATTTTCCAATGCGCAGCTCTTTGCAAAAGAGAGATATTGGCAAGGAAAAGCTGTCTTGTACCTTTGCATTTTTCTCCCAAACGAAGGACACTAGAATTAAAATTTTAAAGCCTCCTGTTAGGCCATCATCTACACGACATAGCCCTGAATTTTCCAATGCGCAGCTCTTTGCAAAAGAGAGATATTGGCAAGGAAAAGCTGTCTTGTACCTTTGCATTTTTCTCCCAAACGAAGGTCACTAGAAAGAAAATTTTAAAGCCTCCTGTTAGGCCATCATCTACACGACATAGCCCTGAATTTTCCGATGCGCAGCTCTTTGCAAAAGAGAGATATTGGCAAGGAAAAGCTGTCTTGTACCATTGCATTTTTCTCCCAAACGAAGGACACTAGAATTAAAATTTTAAAGCCTCCTGTTAGGCCATCATCTACACGATATAGCCCTGAATTTTCCAATGCGCAGCTCTTTGCAAACGAGAGATATTGGCAAGGAAAAGCTGTCTTGTACCTTTGCATTTTTCTCCCAAACGAAGGACACAAGAAAGAAAATTTTAAAGCCTCCTGTTAGGCCATCATCTACACGACATAGCCCTGAATTTTCCAATGCGCAGCTCTTTGCAAAAGAGAGATATTGGCAAGGAAAAGCTGTCTTGTACCATTGCATTTTTCTCCCAAACGAAGGACACTAGAAAGAAAATTTTAAAGCCTCCTGTTAGACCATCATCTACAAGACATAGCCCTGAATTTTCCAATGCGCAGCTCTTTGCAAAAGAGAGATATTGGCAAGGAAAAGCTGTCTTGTACCATTGCATTTTTCTCCCAAACGAAGGACACTAGAAAGAAAATGTTAAAGCCTCCTGTTAGGCCATCATCTACACGACATAGCCCTGAATTTTCCAATGCGCAGCTCTTTGCAAAAGAGAGATATTGGCAATGAAAAGCTGTCTTGTACCTTTGCATTTTTCTCCCAAACGAAGGTCACTAGAAAGAAAATTTTAAAGCCTCCTGTTAGGCCATCATCTACATGACATAGCCCTGAATTTTCCAATGCGTAGCTCTTTGCAAAAGAGAGATATTGGCAAGGAAAAGCTGTCTTGTACCTTTGCATTTTTCTCCCAAACGAAGGACACTAGAATTAAAATTTTAAAGCATCCTGTTAGGCCATCATCTACACGATATAGCCCTGAATTTTCCAATGCGCAGCTCTTTGCAAAAGAGAGATATTGGCAAGGAAAAGCTGTCTTGTACCATT
Source organism: Pseudophryne corroboree (assembly GCF_028390025.1). NCBI lineage: Eukaryota > Metazoa > Chordata > Amphibia > Anura > Myobatrachidae > Pseudophryne > Pseudophryne corroboree. The sequence goes on along the minus strand of NW_026967782.1, from coordinate 10,529 downwards.
GCATTTTTCTCCCAAACGAAGGACACTAGAAAGAAAATTTTAAAGCCTCCTGTTAGACCATCATCTACACGGCATAGCCATGAATTTTCCAATGCGCAGCTCTTTGCAAAAGAGAGATATTGGCAAGGAAAAGCTGTCTTGTACCTTTGCATTTTTCTCCCAAACGAAGGACACTAGAGAGAAAATTTTAAAGCCTCCTGTTAGGCCATCATCTACACGACATAGCCCTGAATTTTCCAATGTGCAGCTCTTTGCAAAAGAGAGATATTGGCAAGGAAAAGCTGTATTGTACCATTGCATTTTTCTCCCAAACGAAGGACACTAGAAAGAAAATTTTAAAGCCTCCTGTTAGACCATCATCTACACGACATAACCCTGAATTTTCCAATGCGCAGCTCTTTGCAAAAGACAGATATTGGCAAGGAAAAGCTGTCTTGTACCATTGCATTTTTCTCCCAAACGAAGGACACTAGAATTAAAATTTTAAAGCCTCCTGTTAGGCCATCATCTACACGATATAGCCCTGAATTTTCCAATGCGCAGCTCTTTGCAAACGAGAGATATTGGCAAGGAAAAGCTGTTTTGTACCTTTGCATTTTTCTCCCAAACGAAGGACACAAGAAAGAAAATTTTAAAGCCTCCTGTTAGGCCATCATCTACACGACATAGCCCTGAATTTTCCAATGCGCAGCTCTTTGCAAAAGAGAGATATTGGCAAGGAAAAGCTGTCTTGTACCTTTGCATTTTTCTCCCAAACGAATGACACTAGAATTAAAATTTTAAAGCCTCCTGTTAGGCCATCATCTACACGACATAGCCCTGAATTTTCCAATGCGCAGCTCTTTGCAAAAGAGAGATATTGGCAAGGAAAAGCTGTCTTGTACCTTTGCATTTTTCTCCCAAACGAAGGTCACTAGAAAGAAAAGTTTAAAGCCTCCTGTTAGGCCATCATCTACATGACATAGCCCTGAATTTTCCAATGTGTAGCTCTTTGCAAAAGAGAGATATTGGCAAGGAAAAGCTGTCTTGTACCTTTGCATTTTTCTCCCAAACGAAGGACACTAGAAAGAAAATTTTAAAGCCTCCTGTTAGGCCATCATCTACACGACATAGCCCTGAATTTTCCAATGCGCAGCTCTTTGCAAAAGAGAGATATTGGCAAGGAAAAGCTGTCTTGTACCTTTGCATTTTGCTCCCAAACGAAGGACACTAGAATTAAAATTTTAAAGCCTCCTGTTAGGCCATCATCTACACGATATAGCCCTGAATTTTCCAATGCGCAGCTCTTTGCAAAAGAGAGATATTGGCAAGGAAAAGCTGTCTTGTACCATTGCATTTTTCTCCCAAACGAAGGACACTAGAAAGAAAATTTTAAAGCCTCCTGTTAGACCATCATCTACACGGCATAGCCATGAATTTTCCAATGCGCAGCTCTTTGCAAAAGAGAGATATTGGAAAGGAAAAGCTGTCTTGTACCTTTGCATTTTTCTCCCAAACGAAGGACACTAGAAAGAAAATTTTAAAGCCTCCTGTTAGGCCATCATCTACACGACATAGCCCTGAATTTTCCAATGCGCAACTCTTTGCAAAAGAGAGATATTGGCAAGGAAAAGCTGTATTGTACCATTGCATTTTTCTCCCAAACGAAGGACACTAGAAAGAAAATTTTAAAGCCTCCTGTTAGACCATCATCTACACGACATAGCCCTGAATTTTCCAATGCGCAGCTCTTTGCAAAAGAGAGATATTGGCAAGGAAAAGCTGTCTTGTTCCATTGCATTTTTCTCCCAAACGAAGGACACTAGAATTAAAATTTTAAAGCCTCCTGTTAGGCCATCATCTACACGATATAGCCCTGAATTTTCCAATGCGCAGCTCTTTGCAAACGAGAGATATTGGCAAGGAAAAGCTGTCTTGTACCTTTGCATTTTTCTCCCAAACGAAGGACACAAGAAAGAAAATTTTAAAGCCTCCTGTTAGGCCATCATCTACACGACATAGCCCTGAATTTTCCAATGCGCAGCTCTTTGCAAAAGAGAGATATTGGCAAGGAAAAGCTGTCTTGTACCATTGCATTTTTCTCCCAAACGAAGGACACTAGAAATAAAATTTTAAAGCCTCCTGTTAGACCATCATCTACACGACATAGCCCTGAATTTTCCAATGCGCAGCTCTTTGCAAAAGAGAGATATTGGCAAGGAAAAGCTGTCTTGTACCATTGCATTTTTCTCCCAAACGAAGGACACTAGAATTAAAATTTTAAAGCCTCCTGTTAGGCCATCATCTACACCAGTGGTTCTCAAACTCGGTCCTCAGGACCCCACACAGTGCATGTTTTGCAGGTTACCCAGCAGGTGCACAGGTGTATTAATTACTCACTGACACATTTTAAAAGGTCTACAGGTGGAGCTAATTATTTCACTTGTCATTCTGTGAGGAGACCTGCAAAACATGCACCGTGTGGGGTCCTGAGGACCGAGTTTGAGAACCTGTGATCTACACGATATAGCCCTGAATTTTCCAATGCGCAGCTCTTTGCAAAAGAGAGATATTGGCAAGGAAAAGCTGTCTTGTACCATTGCATTTTTCTCCCAAACGAAGGACACTAGAAAGAAAATGTTAAAGCCTCCTGTTAGGCCATCATCTACACGACATAGCCCTGAATTTTCCAATGCGCAGCTCTTTGCAAAAGAGAGATATTGGCAAGGAAAAGCTGTCTTGTACCTTTGCATTTTTCTCCCAAACGAAGGTCACTAGAAAGAAAATTTTAAAGCCTCCTGTTAGGCCATCATCTACATGACATAGCCCTGAATTTTCCAATGCGTAGCTCTTTGCAAAAGAGAGATATTGGCAAGGAAAAGCTGTCTTGTACCTTTGCATTTTTCTCCCAAACGAAGGACACTAGAGAGAAAATTTTAAAGCCTCCTGTTAGGCCATCATCTACACGACATAGCCCTGAATTTTCCAATGTGCAGCTCTTTGCAAAAGAGAGATATTGGCAAGGAAAAGCTGTATTGTACCATTGCATTTTTCTCCCAAACGAAGGACACTAGAAAGAAAATTTTAAAGCCTCCTGTTAGACCATCATCTACACGACATAACCCTGAATTTTCCAATGCGCAGCTCTTTGCAAAAGACAGATATTGGCAAGGAAAAGCTGTCTTGTACCATTGCATTTTTCTCCCAAACGAAGGACACTAGAATTAAAATTTTAAAGCCTCCTGTTAGGCCATCATCTACACGATATAGCCCTGAATTTTCCAATGCGCAGCTCTTTGCAAACGAGAGATATTGGCAAGGAAAAGCTGTTTTGTACCTTTGCATTTTTCTCCCAAACGAAGGACACAAGAAAGAAAATTTTAAAGCCTCCTGTTAGGCCATCATCTACACGACATAGCCCTGAATTTTCCAATGCGCAGCTCTTTGCAAAAGAGAGATATTGGCAAGGAAAAGCTGTCTTGTACCTTTGCATTTTTCTCCCAAACGAATGACACTAGAATTAAAATTTTAAAGCCTCCTGTTAGGCCATCATCTACACGACATAGCCCTGAATTTTCCAATGCGCAGCTCTTTGCAAAAGAGAGATATTGGCAAGGAAAAGCTGTCTTGTACCTTTGCATTTTTCTCCCAAACGAAGGTCACTAGAAAGAAAATTTTAAAGCCTCCTGTTAGGCCATCATCTACATGACATAGCCCTGAATTTTCCAATGTGTAGCTCTTTGCAAAAGAGAGATATTGGCAAGGAAAAGCTGTCTTGTACCTTTGCATTTTTCTCCCAAACGAAGGACACTAGAAAGAAAATTTTAAAGCCTCCTGTTAGGCCATCATCTACACGACATAGCCCTGAATTTTCCAATGCGCAACTCTTTGCAAAAGAGAGATATTGGCAAGGAAAAGCTGTATTGTACCATTGCATTTTTCTCCCAAACGAAGGACACTAGAAAGAAAATTTTAAAGCCTCCTGTTAGACCATCATCTACACGACATAGCCCTGAATTTTCCAATGCGCAGCTCTTTGCAAAAGAGAGATATTGGCAAGGAAAAGCTGTCTTGTTCCATTGCATTTTTCTCCCAAACGAAGGACACTAGAATTAAAATTTTAAAGCCTCCTGTTAGGCCATCATCTACACGATATAGCCCTGAATTTTCCAATGCGCAGCTCTTTGCAAACGAGAGATATTGGCAAGGAAAAGCTGTCTTGTACCTTTGCATTTTTCTCCCAAACGAAGGACACAAGAAAGAAAATTTTAAAGCCTCCTGTTAGGCCATCATCTACACGACATAGCCCTGAATTTTCCAATGCGCAGCTCTTTGCAAAAGAGAGATATTGGCAAGGAAAAGCTGTCTTGTACCATTGCATTTTTCTCCCAAACGAAGGACACTAGAAATAAAATTTTAAAGCCTCCTGTTAGACCATCATCTACACGACATAGCCCTGAATTTTCCAATGCGCAGCTCTTTGCAAAAGAGAGATATTGGCAAGGAAAAGCTGTCTTGTACCATTGCATTTTTCTCCCAAACGAAGGACACTAGAATTAAAATTTTAAAGCCTCCTGTTAGGCCATCATCTACACCAGTGGTTCTCAAACTCGGTCCTCAGGACCCCACACAGTGCATGTTTTGCAGGTTACCCAGCAGGTGCACAGGTGTATTAATTACTCACTGACACATTTTAAAAGGTCTACAGGTGGAGCTAATTATTTCACTTGTCATTCTGTGAGGAGACCTGCAAAACATGCACCGTGTGGGGTCCTGAGGACCGAGTTTGAGAACCTGTGATCTACACGATATAGCCCTGAATTTTCCAATGCGCAGCTCTTTGCAAAAGAGAGATATTGGCAAGGAAAAGCTGTCTTGTACCATTGCATTTTTCTCCCAAACGAAGGACACTAGAAAGAAAATGTTAAAGCCTCCTGTTAGGCCATCATCTACACGACATAGCCCTGAATTTTCCAATGCGCAGCTCTTTGCAAAAGAGAGATATTGGCAAGGAAAAGCTGTCTTGTACCTTTGCATTTTTCTCCCAAACGAAGGTCACTAGAAAGAAAATTTTAAAGCCTCCTGTTAGGCCATCATCTACATGACATAGCCCTGAATTTTCCAATGCGTAGCTCTTTGCAAAAGAGAGATATTGGCAAGGAAAAGCTGTCTTGTACCTTTGCATTTTTCTCCCAAACGAAGGACACTAGAATTAAAATTTTAAAGCCTCCTGTTAGGCCATCATCTACACGATATAGCCCTGAATTTTCCAATGCGCAGCTCTTTGCAAAAGAGAGATATTGGCAAGGAAAAGCTGTCTTGTACCATTGCATTTTTCTCCCAAACGAAGGACACTAGAAAGAAAATTTTAAAGCCTCCTGTTAGACCATCATCTACACGGCATAGCCATGAATTTTCCAATGCGCAGCTCTTTGCAAAAGAGAGATATTGGCAAGGAAAAGCTGTCTTGTACCTTTGCATTTTTCTCCCAAACGAAGGACACTAGAGAGAAAATTTTAAAGCCTCCTGTTAGGCCATCATCTACACGACATAGCCCTGAATTTTCCAATGTGCAGCTCTTTGCAAAAGAGAGATATTGGCAAGGAAAAGCTGTATTGTACCATTGCATTTTTCTCCCAAACGAAGGACACTAGAAAGAAAATTTTAAAGCCTCCTGTTAGACCATCATCTACACGACATAACCCTGAATTTTCCAATGCGCAGCTCTTTGCAAAAGACAGATATTGGCAAGGAAAAGCTGTCTTGTACCATTGCATTTTTCTCCCAAACGAAGGACACTAGAATTAAAATTTTAAAGCCTCCTGTTAGGCCATCATCTACACGATATAGCCCTGAATTTTCCAATGCGCAGCTCTTTGCAAACGAGAGATATTGGCAAGGAAAAGCTGTTTTGTACCTTTGCATTTTTCTCCCAAACGAAGGACACAAGAAAGAAAATTTTAAAGCCTCCTGTTAGGCCATCATCTACACGACATAGCCCTGAATTTTCCAATGCGCAGCTCTTTGCAAAAGAGAGATATTGGCAAGGAAAAGCTGTCTTGTACCTTTGCATTTTTCTCCCAAACGAATGACACTAGAATTAAAATTTTAAAGCCTCCTGTTAGGCCATCATCTACACGACATAGCCCTGAATTTTCCAATGCGCAGCTCTTTGCAAAAGAGAGATATTGGCAAGGAAAAGCTGTCTTGTACCTTTGCATTTTTCTCCCAAACGAAGGTCACTAGAAAGAAAATTTTAAAGCCTCCTGTTAGGCCATCATCTACATGACATAGCCCTGAATTTTCCAATGTGTAGCTCTTTGCAAAAGAGAGATATTGGCAAGGAAAAGCTGTCTTGTACCTTTGCATTTTTCTCCCAAACGAAGGACACTAGAAAGAAAATTTTAAAGCCTCCTGTTAGGCCATCATCTACACGACATAGCCCTGAATTTTCCAATGCGCAGCTCTTTGCAAAAGAGAGATATTGGCAAGGAAAAGCTGTCTTGTACCTTTGCATTTTGCTCCCAAACGAAGGACACTAGAATTAAAATTTTAAAGCCTCCTGTTAGGCCATCATCTACACGATATAGCCCTGAATTTTCCAATGCGCAGCTCTTTGCAAACGAGAGATATTGGCAAGGAAAAGCTGTCTTGTACCTTTGCATTTTTCTCCCAAACGAAGGACACAAGAAAGAAAATTTTAAAGCCTCCTGTTAGGCCATCATCTACACGACATAGCCCTGAATTTTCCAATGCGCAGCTCTTTGCAAAAGAGAGATATTGGCAAGGAAAAGCTGTCTTGTACCATTGCATTTTTCTCCCAAACGAAGGACACTAGAAAGAAAATTTTAAAGCCTCCTGTTAGACCATCATCTACACGGCATAGCCATGAATTTTCCAATGCGCAGCTCTTTGCAAAAGAGAGATATTGGAAAGGAAAAGCTGTCTTGTACCTTTGCATTTTTCTCCCAAACGAAGGACACTAGAAAGAAAATTTTAAAGCCTCCTGTTAGGCCATCATCTACACGACATAGCCCTGAATTTTCCAATGCGCAACTCTTTGCAAAAGAGAGATATTGGCAAGGAAAAGCTGTATTGTACCATTGCATTTTTCTCCCAAACGAAGGACACTAGAAAGAAAATTTTAAAGCCTCCTGTTAGACCATCATCTACACGACATAACCCTGAATTTTCCAATGCGCAGCTCTTTGCAAAAGACAGATATTGGCAAGGAAAAGCTGTCTTGTACCATTGCATTTTTCTCCCAAACGAAGGACACTAGAATTAAAATTTTAAAGCCTCCTGTTAGGCCATCATCTACACGATATAGCCCTGAATTTTCCAATGCGCAGCTCTTTGCAAACGAGAGATATTGGCAAGGAAAAGCTGTTTTGTACCTTTGCATTTTTCTCCCAAACGAAGGACACAAGAAAGAAAATTTTAAAGCCTCCTGTTAGGCCATCATCTACACGACATAGCCCTGAATTTTCCAATGCGCAGCTCTTTGCAAAAGAGAGATATTGGCAAGGAAAAGCTGTCTTGTACCTTTGCATTTTTCTCCCAAACGAATGACACTAGAATTAAAATTTTAAAGCCTCCTGTTAGGCCATCATCTACACGACATAGCCCTGAATTTTCCAATGCGCAGCTCTTTGCAAAAGAGAGATATTGGCAAGGAAAAGCTGTCTTGTACCTTTGCATTTTTCTCCCAAACGAAGGTCACTAGAAAGAAAATTTTAAAGCCTCCTGTTAGGCCATCATCTACATGACATAGCCCTGAATTTTCCAATGTGTAGCTCTTTGCAAAAGAGAGATATTGGCAAGGAAAAGCTGTCTTGTACCTTTGCATTTTTCTCCCAAACGAAGGACACTAGAAAGAAAATTTTAAAGCCTCCTGTTAGGCCATCATCTACACGACATAGCCCTGAATTTTCCAATGCGCAGCTCTTTGCAAAAGAGAGATATTGGCAAGGAAAAGCTGTCTTGTACCTTTGCATTTTGCTCCCAAACGAAGGACACTAGAATTAAAATTTTAAAGCCTCCTGTTAGGCCATCATCTACACGATATAGCCCTGAATTTTCCAATGCGCAGCTCTTTGCAAAAGAGAGATATTGGCAAGGAAAAGCTGTCTTGTACCATTGCATTTTTCTCCCAAACGAAGGACACTAGAAAGAAAATTTTAAAGCCTCCTGTTAGACCATCATCTACACGGCATAGCCATGAATTTTCCAATGCGCAGCTCTTTGCAAAAGAGAGATATTGGAAAGGAAAAGCTGTCTTGTACCTTTGCATTTTTCTCCCAAACGAAGGACACTAGAAAGAAAATTTTAAAGCCTCCTGTTAGGCCATCATCTACACGACATAGCCCTGAATTTTCCAATGCGCAACTCTTTGCAAAAGAGAGATATTGGCAAGGAAAAGCTGTATTGTACCATTGCATTTTTCTCCCAAACGAAGGACACTAGAAAGAAAATTTTAAAGCCTCCTGTTAGACCATCATCTACACGACATAGCCCTGAATTTTCCAATGCGCAGCTCTTTGCAAAAGAGAGATATTGGCAAGGAAAAGCTGTCTTGTTCCATTGCATTTTTCTCCCAAACGAAGGACACTAGAATTAAAATTTTAAAGCCTCCTGTTAGGCCATCATCTACACGATATAGCCCTGAATTTTCCAATGCGCAGCTCTTTGCAAACGAGAGATATTGGCAAGGAAAAGCTGTCTTGTACCTTTGCATTTTTCTCCCAAACGAAGGACACAAGAAAGAAAATTTTAAAGCCTCCTGTTAGGCCATCATCTACACGACATAGCCCTGAATTTTCCAATGCGCAGCTCTTTGCAAAAGAGAGATATTGGCAAGGAAAAGCTGTCTTGTACCATTGCATTTTTCTCCCAAACGAAGGACACTAGAAATAAAATTTTAAAGCCTCCTGTTAGACCATCATCTACACGACATAGCCCTGAATTTTCCAATGCGCAGCTCTTTGCAAAAGAGAGATATTGGCAAGGAAAAGCTGTCTTGTACCATTGCATTTTTCTCCCAAACGAAGGACACTAGAATTAAAATTTTAAAGCCTCCTGTTAGGCCATCATCTACACCAGTGGTTCTCAAACTCGGTCCTCAGGACCCCACACAGTGCATGTTTTGCAGGTTACCCAGCAGGTGCACAGGTGTATTAATTACTCACTGACACATTTTAAAAGGTCTACAGGTGGAGCTAATTATTTCACTTGTCATTCTGTGAGGAGACCTGCAAAACATGCACCGTGTGGGGTCCTGAGGACCGAGTTTGAGAACCTGTGATCTACACGATATAGCCCTGAATTTTCCAATGCGCAGCTCTTTGCAAAAGAGAGATATTGGCAAGGAAAAGCTGTCTTGTACCATTGCATTTTTCTCCCAAACGAAGGACACTAGAAAGAAAATGTTAAAGCCTCCTGTTAGGCCATCATCTACACGACATAGCCCTGAATTTTCCAATGCGCAGCTCTTTGCAAAAGAGAGATATTGGCAAGGAAAAGCTGTCTTGTACCTTTGCATTTTTCTCCCAAACGAAGGTCACTAGAAAGAAAATTTTAAAGCCTCCTGTTAGGCCATCATCTACATGACATAGCCCTGAATTTTCCAATGCGTAGCTCTTTGCAAAAGAGAGATATTGGCAAGGAAAAGCTGTCTTGTACCTTTGCATTTTTCTCCCAAACGAAGGACACTAGAGAGAAAATTTTAAAGCCTCCTGTTAGGCCATCATCTACACGACATAGCCCTGAATTTTCCAATGTGCAGCTCTTTGCAAAAGAGAGATATTGGCAAGGAAAAGCTGTATTGTACCATTGCATTTTTCTCCCAAACGAAGGACACTAGAAAGAAAATTTTAAAGCCTCCTGTTAGACCATCATCTACACGACATAACCCTGAATTTTCCAATGCGCAGCTCTTTGCAAAAGACAGATATTGGCAAGGAAAAGCTGTCTTGTACCATTGCATTTTTCTCCCAAACGAAGGACACTAGAATTAAAATTTTAAAGCCTCCTGTTAGGCCATCATCTACACGATATAGCCCTGAATTTTCCAATGCGCAGCTCTTTGCAAACGAGAGATATTGGCAAGGAAAAGCTGTTTTGTACCTTTGCATTTTTCTCCCAAACGAAGGACACAAGAAAGAAAATTTTAAAGCCTCCTGTTAGGCCATCATCTACACGACATAGCCCTGAATTTTCCAATGCGCAGCTCTTTGCAAAAGAGAGATATTGGCAAGGAAAAGCTGTCTTGTACCTTTGCATTTTTCTCCCAAACGAATGACACTAGAATTAAAATTTTAAAGCCTCCTGTTAGGCCATCATCTACACGACATAGCCCTGAATTTTCCAATGCGCAGCTCTTTGCAAAAGAGAGATATTGGCAAGGAAAAGCTGTCTTGTACCTTTGCATTTTTCTCCCAAACGAAGGTCACTAGAAAGAAAATTTTAAAGCCTCCTGTTAGGCCATCATCTACATGACATAGCCCTGAATTTTCCAATGTGTAGCTCTTTGCAAAAGAGAGATATTGGCA